>NC_034013.1:10478742-10566760 GCF_000346465.2 Prunus persica | reverse complement strand
CTACCGTTTGTGTTAAAGGGAGAACTGCGAGGAGCCAACCCTAGTACGAGAGGACTGGGTTGGGCCAACCTATGGTGTACCAGTTGTTATGCCAATAGGAGCGCCGGGCAGCTAAGTTGGTATGGAAGAACTGCAGCTCTGCGGGAAATCTTCTCTATACAAGTTCTCGGAAGAGGTTTTAGAACAGAACTTCGATAGGCGAGAGGTGTAAGCACCGCGAGGTGTGAAGCGATCTCGTACTAAACAACTTTACATAACTGAAAGAAAGTCAAACTCTTACTGCATGTGCTCAGTCTCTTGTAAATCAAATGAGAAGCCCCAAAAGAGTGGTTGTTCGCCATTAAATTATTTATCAGATTAATATAGAATAATTCAAGCTATTCCGAGCCTATGCATTTAGGCCCGTGCATTTACTCGTATTTTGTTAAATCTAAGTTATTCAAACAATCTAACGACTTAATACAAGACACATCATCAAACATTTAAGTCATATTATTTTATTTTATTTTAATTTTCCAAAACTCATTAAACCCTATCCTTAACGACGTTGACGTTGAGGCTGCTTAGTTTTAACACAAGCGTGTTTTTTTCTTTTTCACCCGTGCACACACAATATGTTTATCAAAGATATTGGAGTGAACTAAATATGTTTGATAATTGTAAGAATATAAGTTGTTTGCAACCAACTAAGCTTTTTGGAGACCAGTTTCGATACGATCTCTTTAAAGCGAGGGGTTAGTTTTCAATGTATGCTACCAAATAAGAATTCAAATTTTTGACATATGTCACTGAATTTCCAGCTGAAGTGAATCTAAGAAAGCTTACTGCCCTCCAATGTCAAAGGGAATCCATGTATGGAGTATGTGAAATATTTCATTCTACCTTAGTTCAGTGAGTTCATTATAGAGGGACCCGAAAAGAATGGCGAAAAGAATTGATGCTTCTAAGAGTATATACATTAGATTCATATGTTTAAATTAAATTACACTTTTGAGTTTCTTAAACAAAAAAAAACTTCATAGTTTTGACGTAAATTTTCTTTATTTTCAATTCAATAATTTTCAACCAAAATTTTCCGATGGATGTGCCCTTTTCTCTCAACAAATGATATGTACTTTTAAACTGTTCTTAGCGTTATTTTTGTAGACTTTTCAATTGTCCATATATGGCTAGTCACCAATTTCTAGAGCACAATAGACTCCAAACCTAGCTATGCGGCTGCGGCAATGCTATGGTGGAAAATGGCATTTTCGTTTTGAGTTAGGTTAGTCCATATTCCAAACCCATCAAATTGACGAACAGTATAAATTCTATCATCCTATAATTACGACCCAAAACGTAACCCAATATGTAATCAAAGTCAGTCTAAGTTCAAGAATATAGCATTAATAAACACGTACGCTCACCTCCTTTGACGGCAAATTTTCCAGTAAAAATTATATAGAGCTTATTATTTCTAAGGGAAAAAAATAAAGAAATGTGCAAGAGGTTTGTAATATACGTGATTAATATTCACGTTGCATATGAGGTCATGTGTTCATTCTTTTCATTTTAATATCATTTGTATAAGAAAAATATTATATAATTGAATATAGCCGGTGGTCTAAGTGTTACCTCTTGTGTCCAAATATAAAAGTTCCGTCGGTTCGAATTCTGAAGATATTCTTTAAAATTACGTAGCAAGTAAACGAAAAGAATTATATATGGAAACCAAAAGCATGTGCTCAGACTCTTGTTAATCAAATGAGAAGCCCAAAAAGAGTGGTTGTCCGTCATTAAATTATTGATCAGATTAATATAGAATAATTCAAGCGATTAGGTTACTGAGCCTATTGCTATATGTCTAACCAAATAATCAAACACGAGGCAAAAGCAGTGCATATGCATATCTCTATGTACTTAGCATGAATCATGACATCAAGATCCTGACATCTCCCAATAGTTTAATGAGTTCATCAAGTACTTCAAATTGGCCATCGTGCTTCCTTATACTTCATCTTCTCAAACGGTTACAACTCCATAAAGAATTTTCAGAAGTAAACTTGAAAAGCTCTTCTATTAGTTCTTGCATGACTTAAACGTTTTTGATTGAATTAGTCGCATCTAACAAGCTGGTTGACCCATTGAACTTCGACTAGTACTATTTTCAATCTCTCTCTCTCTCTCTCTCTCTCTCTCTCTCTCTCTCTCTCTCTCTCTCTCTCTCTCTCTCTCTACTAATTAGCGACCAATCATATGGAAGAAGCGCTCCTACATATCAAATCAAGGACAAAATTAACTTATAAATAACTTTAATAATGATTAGAATAATAAAGTGCATAAATTAACAAGCAATTTTCTTAGCTCAACGATGTAACATAAATAAGATCTTTTATACATCTCTAGCTACCACCGAAGTTCCAATTTGAATTTCTTTCCACTAATATATGGCTAAGGTGTGTCCTCAAGCTTCCCAAGTTCTCTCTATCCCTCCCTACATGAGTGGCTCTTCAAAGAGAGAAACATATACCATTTGGATGAAATCACTTGTGTGCCATACCAATGGTTGCACGATCTATAATTCCAAGGGTGACGTCGTTTATCGAGTGGACAACTACGACAAAAAGTGTAGCAACGAAGTTCATCTCATGGATCTCCAAGGCAAAGTTCTTTATACCATACGTAAAAAGGTAAATATATGAACAAATACAATTGCGTTTTCTAATCGCGAATCCGAGTACCTTATGGTTGTAAATTGCTTTTGATTTTGTAGAAGTTACAAGCTTTTGAACGATGGGATGGCTATAGATTGAGCGCCCCTTCTAAAGTGGAGAAGGAGAAGCCTTGGTTTCAAGTGACAAGATATAGTAGAATGTTTATGGGAAGCATAGCTTGTCAAATTACAGTAGATTGTGACAAGTACTGGATAGTGAGATTGGCCGGCAAGAGTACTGTAAGATTTAGAATTGTTGACGTTAATGGAGATATTGTTGCAGAGGTGAGCCTAGCTAGTCTCTTTAATTGCTATATATATATATAAGGATCTACCAATACATATTTTATCACTATAATTAATTTGCTAATAATTTTTTTAAAATTCGTTTTATGGGTTTGTGCAGGCAAAGCAGAAGGTATCATCTTCTGGGGTAGTTCTGGGGAGTGATGTATTAACTCTGGAGGTGGTGCCTCATATGGAGCATGCCCTTATAATGGCTATTATAGCTGTGTATGGATTGCTTTGTCGCAAAATGTAAATGGTCCATCTTGTTTGCATAATAGCATGGTTATCTCCAAGCATGCAAGCAAATTAAGAGGAGGCTTCTGAGTTAATGTTATGTTGTTTTTCCCTTTAAATTCTATGGTAATGACATAGATTGTGTGGTTAAGCTTGTATATATTCATTATTTAGTTAATCACTACTTTGATATGCATCCAAAAAAGATCTCCTGCTCAATCGATTACTACTTTACTCTCAAACCATGCACTGCTGCTGAAAAATGCTGCCAGATTGTGATCTTGAATCACACATTTAGACAAGAACTAACTTAATTAATGGTTCAAATTCGCTATTTGACAATACGAGCATATCATATTTCAAGACAGTCTAACAAGAAAACATTAAAGCATATATAAACACCAACAGAGCCAAATATATAGTAGGCTCATTGCTTAATATGTAAGTTGGATATCTTGTTGGCTCATTTTTTGACAACATCAACTTTTTGGGTTAGTGATTGTCTAGTATATTTCAAAGCCTTCTTTGCAATAGGCCCTGAATTTTCCTCTTTTTCTCTCCCACCTATATATTTGTCTCAAGGCGTAAGTTTTCGGGATTAATGGATGTCTAACATTGTATATATCTGATCATTCATTTTCAAAACTGTTGAGAGACTTAGCATGAGTTTATAAGGAGTTGAGTTACTCCTCATACTGCCAATTCATTTTAGAGTGAAACCTCAACTTCCTTAAGAAATACGCTATATATATTAGTCTGAATTATTGATTAGGTAAGCTGTTACTTAAGTGTTAATTAGCTACTTTTTTAATGTAATGCCACCACCGACTTCTTTGTTTACCTTTTGGGAGCATCGAGCAACTGTATATAAAAACTCTTTCTAGAAGGATTATTCTATAGCTAGCTCTCTATATACATCAAGATCGTCGAGCAAGCAAGAGCCATGGAATTAGAGAGAGGGCCAATGAGAGCCCGGCGTTTAATAATTTTCAACAGAGAATTCCAATTGATTCTTCAGAGACATTGAGCAATTATAATCATAATAATGCATGCCCCAAGTGCACAATACAAAATGAACTTCAACTTCACTTGACATATAATTTATTTGTAAGCATCATTTCATTATCTGGAAAGATTGAATAAAGACAAAGCTATATCTATATATATATATATAATTGTTCAATGTACGTATATAGTTTAGAATTTCAAGTCCAAGAAAAGCTGCAAATTTCTACTTGGTGTGCTTCTTAGAAGTACCAAAAAGACGCATGTAGGTGTTTCATTTAGCACATTATTTTGTACGGATACCTTGCCTATAATTGTTCATGGCCAATCATTTTGCGATATTCCTTATACTTTTTTTTCTTTCTATTTTTTAATATCTTTTTAGTTTTAATTGTACTATTAGGAATCAAATCTCCACACCTTCCATATTTTTGTCATATATATGTTATTGGTGATGTATGTATCTCAAATTATTTGTACGTAGAGAGAGGGTATATGCAGTTATTATGAATTTTCCATTTACATGATATTGCATATACATAGCAGTAAAGTTTAATACTTTCCATCCTTTCATAATGTAAATTGCTATATATGTACTTAACAATTGATAAAAATATTACTGGGAGAATTTGAACATAGAATCTCGAGTTCATATGGTATTGCTTTTAAATTTGAGCTCAACAATGCATTGTTAAACTTGCCATCTAGAATTGATTTAACGTGATGTTCTAGCTACTTTAGAGACCTAATAAAGATCTTTCTAGCTACATATGCTTCTCATTTGTCCATTCCTTTTTTTTTTTTTTTTCTTTTAGACTTTTTGCGCGACAACACAAACATGTTCCCTCCATGTTTTTCTGAGGTCATCTCTTCTTCCTTTAATCTATTCCAGCTAAGCATACCAATTTATTATTATTATTATTATTTTTTGCCCTGTTATATATAGGAATTTGTTAATTAATTATGTCGCCTCCACGTGGCAGAACCCACGCAATGTGACAGTTTAAGGGGCCTCAAATTAATAGAAAATTAAGATAAAATCACAACAAACGAACAACAACCCATAAATTATATAAATTAATTTGCAAAACATAAAAATATGTACAGAAAACGGCGAGTCCTTGTTAGCTGGCCATGTGCCATCAAGATCAGCATCCGAATAATGTTAAAATCCCCTTTGTAAATTAATCTATTGCATATTTCATATAATACTCGTGAGAGCCTAGAAGAAGTCAAAAAATGTCCAAGATAATTTCAATAATATATAAGAAGCTCTTAAAACTAATGTTTGTCAAACCAAAATTATAACATTTTGATTAAAAAAAACCCAATTAAAATTAAAATTTATATACAATTTCTAGGCACATATCCCATATGCTTCTCATTATTTTATGCAATTACATAATGGTATGCACAAATTAAACGTGGAGTTCTTGGATTAAGAAACTAATATTTAATTAGGCTGCATTAATTATAATCTCATTTTGAGGGAGTATAAATTACAAACTTGATTGAAGTACTCTCATCATCACACACCAAGTATCTTCTTTCACAAACCAAAGACTAAAGTTCTTTCATCTCTAATTTGCTCCCAAATGGCCAAGGTTCATCCTCTTTCAATATCCAAGACTGATGATGCTTCTACTGCTAGCACTTCCTCATGTTCTAATAACAAGTACATGACCTCAAAGAGAGAAACATTCACAATATGGATGAAATCGCTTGTGATGCAAGGAAAAGGATGCACTGCGTTTGACCAAAATGGAGAGATCGTTTATCGAATCGATAACTACGACGCCAAGCACAGCAACGAAGTTTATCTCATGGATCTCCGTGGGAAACTTCTCTTCACTGTGTGTGAGAAGAAAATGTGCTTTTTTCCAAGTTGGAAGGGGTATAAAAACAATGGTGCCAATAAGGCATTGTTTCAACTGAGAAAAAGTTGCAGATCAATTCCTGGAAAGAAAGGGTTTGCTTATAAAGTAACAATGAGATCTGATGGCAGCTCTTACCGGCTAGAGGGTTTGAGTGGTAAATCATCAGAATTCAGAATAACAGATAGCAATGGAGGAGTTGTAGCAGAGACAAAGAGAAAGCAGTCAAGTTCAGGAGTTGTATTGGGAGATGATGTGTTCACTGTGGTGGTGGAGCCTCATGTTGATCACTCCTTTATCATGGCCCTTGTCACTGTTCATGGCTTAATTAGACATCAAATATGACTCAATTAGAGCTGTCTCAGATACGTATATATGCATGTATATACTATATTCTTCTAGTGTGCAGATCCTAGAATGAAATCAACTGAGTCTTTTTTTGGCCAATTTTGTACTTATAGTGTTCCATAAGTAATACATGACCACTTTATCAAGGAATAGGAATTGATTCTCATTTCTCATTTCCTCTTCTCGTTGGCCGTACAAAAAGGAAGTATTTCATCTTTTGATTATCAGTCTATACTCATCTTGGCTTGCGTTAACTATCTCTTAAAGACAATGATCATCCTATGGAAATCAGAATTTGATAGGAGTTTTTATTTGACTTGAGGTAATGAAGATCCATTAATCATTTTGTGTATTAGACCGGCATGGCCACTACTAAGTTCAAGATTATTCTCCCTAACTTAACCACTTAAATCTAATACCTTGGTTGGTTAGGACGAATGCACCCATTCCAGTGTGAGGTTTTAACTCGAAAGACGTTTTTGCAATTCTTTCCATATTACTAGGATAAATTAGTTAAAGTAAAAACAATTGGTGAAAGTTGCCCTCGTCTTCCTTCCTCATCTTGTATAATGTTTAATGTAATTATTCGGAATGCTTAAAGACTCAATTAGTTTATATCCTATCAATTTAATTTGTAATTTCTACATCATCAACGATTCTATGAAATTTGCCCATGCTGTTCCCAAAGTGGTAGGCAAGACCACACAATGTGACAAGTACTGAGGAGCCCTAACTACTAGATCATAACCGCGTGATATACCCTCCATAATTAAATTATGATTAGAACCACAACTAGCCAGAGATATAAGAAATTGATATATATATGTAGATTAAAGCGTGAAGTCCTTGTTAGCCAGCAAAATGTCACCCTCCGAATAATGTTGAAATCCCCTTTATTATTTTTATATGGTATATGTGTAATATAGCTCATATGATGCTTGTTTCGTAAGAGCGTAGAACGAGTCAATATACGTATTTCATCAGACCACTTGAAGTGTATATATATTATAGTCTCGATCTCTTGGACCACAGGAGTCCAAGAGATTGTGGTCACCCACCGTTGGATATTAATCCAATGGTTCAAAAAAGTTTGGACTTAGATATTTCATTCATGGGCCTAAAACGAGTGAAACTTCTAAATGACGACAATTGAAGAAAGAAAATTAGTTGGGCCTAAAAATAGACTTTTAAGCCCACACGAGTGGTTTGAATGACGAAAGAAGCCGATCTAGTTGGCCGAAAAGATTCAGACTTCAACACCAATATTTCAAATAATTCACCAAGTATCTCATTTGTTTTGATCCGAGAGAATAATAGGAGCCATAATAGTAACAAAAGTGTGCCATCGATTCTAATCTGCAGAAAATTTAAATAAAAAAAAAGAGCCATCCTAACAACTTTAACTAAAATTTAGTTAGAAAAATTAATGCAAAGGCTCCTTTTTGGTCCTCAACAGAATGGTGATTCAACATTTGGAGGCGGCCCAAAAAAAGTTTGTTCAAGGGGGGAATACAACAACAAGCAAAGTAGCAAACATCTCCTTTTCCTTTTTGACTCAATGCGACAAATAGCCACGTCATAAATTTAAGTTCTTTAGTTAACATATTTGGGAATAAAATCAACATCAATGTATAGTTACATTGTTCCTTTTGTTCGTTAGTTTATGGCAGAGTGCATGCACAAATTGGTAACCATAACTAATTAAAAGATAAGCACTCAATATTAATATCACACTCATCCAAACCAATAATTTGTTGACGAAAGATAACATTGTATAAGTGATCCATTGATATAAGTGAATTAAGAAATTCGATTGATATAAAACTCTGACGATACGAGAGAAATTTATTAATCAACAAATAAAAAGAAAAGGTATTAGGAACATAGACTTGCTAGGACTGCTTTGTCTTGTAACACTAGAGTACAATGGTTTGAAGAGCCGCTTATTTGTCAGCAACATAAAATATTTATCTTTTCAAAATGTGAATTTGGACCGATGATCTGATTGATTCTTTTAGAACGTGTGGTCATGATTCTTTGAATCATTTCTTTCATGCCGTCCCCACAATATATATGGTAGGCACAACCACAAAATGCATGTGAAAAATCTTGGGGAGCCCCAACTACTAGATAACCGCGTGATGCACTCCATTATTAATTTATGATCACGTCAGAACTAGAGATAACTACTTTTTTATTTTGGTATGATAAGATACATAACAACTTGAATACAAAAAACAAAAAAAAACAAAATAGAAAGCATAATTAATTTGAATATTTCGTATAATTTTCTATGCACAGAGGCATACATTAAAAACGTGGATTTCTGGATGATCATATAAACTAATATTGAAAACATTTTATAAATTACTAAGTAACTTGAATGAAGCAGTCTCACACACACCGAGTATTCTCTTTCATATCTTCACACCCAAAATGGCCAAGGTTCATCCTCTCATAATACCCAACAGTACCAATAGCGATGATGCATCTTCAAGCTGTACTATTCATACACGTATGACTTCAACGGGAGAAACATTCACGGTATGGATGAAATTGCTTGTGATGCAAGGAAACGGATGCACTGCGTTTGATGGAAACGGAGAGGTCGTTTATCGAATCGATAACTACGACAACAAGCACAGCAACGAAGTTTATCTCATGGATCTCCGCGGAAAACTTCTCTTCACTGTGTGTGAGAAGAAAATGTGCGGCTTTCCAACTTGGAAGGGGTGTAAAAATAATGGTGCCAATAAGACATTTTTTCAAGTGAGAAAAAGCTGGAGATCGGTTCTTGGAAAGAAAGGGTTTTCTTATAAAGTAACCATGGGATCTGATAGTAGTTTTTACAGGTTAGAGGGTTTGAGTGGTAAATCATTAGAATTCAGAATCACAGATGGCAACGGAGGAGTTGTAGCAGAGACAAAGAGAAAGCAGTCAAGTTCAGGAGTTGTATTGGGAGATGATGTGTTCACTTTGGTGGTGGAGCCTCATGTTGATCACTCCTTTATCATGGCTCTCGTTACTGTTTATGGCTTAATTAGACATCAAATCTGACTTAGGATTAGCTGTGTGAAATAGACATACATACATATATATTGTAGCAAATAGTGGTTCTTAGTGAAATCAATTGAGTTTCTTGACCAATTTTTCTCAAGATTCCAACCCTTTTGGTGGGAATTCCACCCCACTTGTATCAATATGGGATATTATAAAGTAATTAATTATTAACTCAGTTATTTTCATTTTCTAAAGATCCTTTCTCCAAGGCTTCTCCTTAGCCAAATATATGCTCCGATCATGTTAATTACTTTGCTTCTTCTAAATTTGAAGAGAGAGAGAGAGAGAGAGAGAGAGAGAGAGAGAGGGGCATGTAGAACCTTCAAAAGTGAGTAGATAAAATGAGAAGAGAATCCCATTTGTACAAGCTAGTTGGACTTTCTACATAAGGAGGCGGCCTTTAAAAAGTTATAAACGTGGCAGCCAAGTACAAGCAAAGTAGCCAACATCTCCTTTTCACTTTTCTTTTTTTTATTCTTTTGACAACACAAATATGTTCTTTCCATGTTTGTCTAGGCTTAAGATTCGTTAATGACTTCTCTTTGCAAAGTCACTCAATGCGACAAATAAGCGTGTCACCCTCCATATATTTGAGTTATTTTGGAAACCATGTACTAACAGATAAGACCTCAATTATCATAATTAATCAACGGATTCCATATAATTAATATTATATGTTGGTAAGAGGATTAAGAAATTGATCATATAAACACAAAACCCCGACAAGTTCCTCTTATAATACTCGTGAAAGCCTAGAAGTAGTTTAAAAATGTCGAAAATATGTGGTTCGGTATGAATATATATGTGTATATGTATACGTGCACACACGATTGATCCTCTAAAAAAGATTTCCAAACTACTTTAAAGCTCTAAAAAAGTTTTTCAAACCTCTTTAAACCAATTTCTATGCAAATACATAAAACGTGGAGGTCTTGGATTTTATTCTTAGTTCCCAATTTTCAGTACTGACTGCTATAAATTACTAACTTGTTTCAAGTCTCACAAACCAAAAATTAAACTTGTCTCATATATCTCTCCTCTCCCAAATGGCCAAGGTTCATCCCCTCATAATACCCAGTACTACTGATGAGGCTTCTTCTGCTACTGGTTTTGCTTCTTGTTCTAATAATAAATATATAACTTCAAAGCGAGAAACATTCACTATATGGATGAAATCGCTTGTGATGCAAGGAAGCGGATGCACTGCGTTTGATGAGAATGGAGAGATTGTGTATCGAATCGATAACTACGACAACAAGCACAGCAGCGAAGTTTATCTCATGGATCTCCAAGGAAAGCTTCTCTTCACCCTGTGTGAGATGAAAATGTGTGTTTTTCCAAGTTGGAAGGGCTACAAAAGCAGTGGTGTCAATAACAATAAGCCATGGTTTCAAGTGAGAAAAAGTTGCAGATCAATTTTTGGAAAGAAAGGGTTTTCCTATAAAGTAACCATGAGATCTGATAGCAGCTGTTACAGGTTAGAGAGCTTGAGTGGTAAATCATCAGAATTCAGAGTCACAGACAGCAATGGAGGAGTTGTGGCAGAGGCAAAGAGAAAGCAGTCAAGGTCAGGGGTAGTTTTGGGAGATGATGTGTTCACTTTGGTGGTGGAGCCTCATGTTGACCACTCCTTTATCATGGCTCTTGTCACTATTTATGGCTTAATTAGACATCAAATATGACTCAGAGTCAGCTGTATCAAATATACATAAACATGCTTGTAGCAAATAGTGGTGTATAGAATGAAATCAAAACATAAATGATTTTTTTACCCATATTTCATGTTCTTGTAGTTTTCAATATGAACTCATCTTAACTCCATTCAGTTCCTGGCTTACACCTTCACATTCAGAGTAAGAGTTCGACTCTTACCCTGCTCGCTTTTCCTACAATTGTTTATTTTATTTACAACAATGGACAAGATTTTAAATTCTTCTTATACACAAAAATTTCTCGCTATTGTGACTGTGGGAGCAAATAATCCGGTTTTCAATCACAAAGCGCCATGTGGACAAGAAGATCATCTCCTAGATCAATTAATTGAGCCCATTCATTTGGCTGGCAAATTAATTGATACTAAAAATAGGGATATTATCTTTATTCAAAAAGATAATTATCACCAATTAAGATATTATCCAAATTTTTTGGATTTATCATCATCAATCAAATCCCTAATTGACTCGATCTCTATAATTTGGGGAAAGAATATCTTAGGGTTCAGGGGTATAAAAAGAAGATATTCTTCCTTCCTAATATCTTCTTTCCAAATAAGAAGATATTCTTTGAAAAACCCTAGATGCCTAGAATCCTATAAATACATGGCTACATTCAACACACAAGTAATCCTAAACCTAGCAAAAATACCCGAGAAACCATCACTGCCGCCGGCCACACCTCTCTCATCTCTCCATATTTTCATACACGGCTCTGGCCACCCGGTTCTCCCTATAGAAAATACTCTATATCCTTTTTAAGTATCGGAGAGCCTTTGGCATTTGGTTTAATTATAAGTCTCCAGTTTGATTTTACAGGAATCGAGAAAGAGAGAAAAAAGTTCAAAAAGCGAAGGATCTTCAAGCGGATATTCTTCTATAAGAATATTTGCACAAACAGTGACCCTCATGCCATTATAGTTTTGGATCAGAATGAAGTCAACATAAGAGGATGATGATAACTAAAAACAAACAATAAGTGTGTTCCTTGTTGTTCATGGCATGAACTTCTTCCATATATTTAGGATAAATTGATTGGATAACAAACAAAAGAAAAGCCTTCCCAAGACATTGATGAAAGTTCCCCTTTATCTTCCGCATGAACTTACATTGTACAATTGTTTACATATAATTATTAAAGCATATTTGAGTCCGTAGGGTTAAGCCGGTCAAGATATGAAGGAAAATGGAGGAATGAGTTAGAATTAGGATATGTAAAGCACAAGATTCCTTAGCAGATATAGCCACCCACAGCAGAGGACGTGTGACACTTTCCCTATATTAATTAAATTATCATCAAATCATAATAAGGATACGGATATGAACAAAATTATAGAAACCATAATTAATTTTTTCGATATACATGCAAATACGTAAAACAATATTTTATTAAAAGGAAAATAAATTAAAAACAAATAATAAATAACTTACTGACAAGTCGATAGACTAACATACAATATACAACAAGTCCCCGTTAGCTAGCCATGTGTAGCAACCAAATAATGTTAAAATCTCTATTCCTTTAATACTGGACAGACAGCCTACAAGGAGTCAAAAAAAATGTCGAAGATAAACACCAATAAAAAGAAAAATAAAACGTGTGGCTATGAACATATCCCCACACCACATATCACATGCACATGGGTTAAAACGTGGAGGTCTCTTTGGATGCGTCATGACCAAACGATTATTGTATACCAGTTTCTTTCAATGATTTTTTCCCAATTTTGAGTGGAGTATAAAATAGTAACTTCATATTGAAGAAGTCTCACGCAAACCAAAATTTTGGTTCATCTCTCTCAGCTCTCAAATGGCTAAGATTCATCCTCTCATAATACTCAACAGCAGCCATGAAGCTCCTTGTAGCTCTACTGCTAGTTCTTCATTGTGTTCTAACAAGTACATGACTTCAAAGAGAGAAACATTCACCATATGGATGAAATCGCTTGTGATGCAAGGAAACGGATGCACTGCGTTTGATGAAAGTGGAGAAATCGTTTATCGAATTGATAACTACGACAACAAGCACAGCGACGAAGTTTATCTCATGGATCTCCGGGGCAAGCTTCTCTTCACTGTTTGTGAGAAGAAAATGTGTGGTTTTCTAAGCTGGGAGGGCTACAAAAGCAACACTATTGTTGGTGCCAATAGGCCAATGTTTCGAGTGAGGAAAAGTTGTAGAGCAATTCTTGGAAATAACGAGTGTTTTTATAAAGTAAGCATGGGATCTGAGACCAGTTGCAGCTACAAGTTAGAAGCCTTGGGGGGGAAATCATCAGCATTTAGAATTACAGACAGCAATGGAGGATTTGTAGCAGAGGCAAAGAGAAAGCAGTCAAGTTCAGGAGTTGTATTGGGAGATGATGTGCTGAGTTTGGTGGTGGAGGCTCATGTAGATCACTCCCTTATCATGGCCCTTGTCACTGTTTATGGATTAATTAGACATCAATTATGAGCTTACATCTTTAGAGCTAGTAACTCTGATTTCTTTTTCTTTTTTTCGTTTTTGGTCTGTGAATACGACCGATTTTGTGGTTGGCAATGTTGTTGCTCATGGAACCTCTCTTATTGTTTCCTTTTGTTGGAATTTTTCCTGATATTATTGTACATTTTAATTGAGATTTTGTGGGATTGAGCAGATTAATTCAGCCTAATATTGTACATTTTCCATTTTCCTATACAGCAAGCTAATATTTCATGTATTAACACAACCCAACAATGCTTTAAGCCTGGAATTAAACTAATATCCTGACAGAGGTCCTCTCTCTCTCTCTCTCTCTCTCTCTCTCTCTCTCTCTCTTGTAAGACGTTAGAATGTCTTGAACCACTTAATGTGGTCTTCTAATCAGATAAGGATTTGGACTCTATGTTGATTAGGAGCTTAGCCGTAGCCTAGTCTTTTAGTCCTCTCTCTCTCTCTCTCTCTCTCGATCCACCTTTTTGTGTGGGTCTTGTTTCAATGAATTCCATGTGTATCATGTTTTTTTTTTCTTGATGCATAGTAAATGTACAAATTTTCTGCAGCAGGCAAGCACGCATGATTGGAACTTAGAGCTCGTCAATGAGCCGGGTCGAGTCGGGCCGAGCTTTAAAGAGGAGAGAGAAAATATCGGGTCAGGCCGGGCCGCATTTTTTTAGAAAATTCAAAGCCCAAGCCCGACCCATGAGCCGGACTTGAGAAAGCCCATCGGGCTGGGTCGGGCCCTGCTTCATTCAAAAAAAATCATAAACTTAATCAGAAAGGCATTTTAGTCCAAATTTGAAATTAAACTCACTTAATTCCAATATTTTTACTTCAAACCAAATTCATAAAACACCCAATAAAGTCACACAACTTATAAGATTTTCCACAAAAATAATAAAACCAAATATTATTTTTAAGATTATTACATAATTAGATCGTAATACGTTTTAAGAAATAATTTTAAAAAATAATAAGTATCAAAAAAATATTTTTTAAAGGATGGTATGAATAAATATGCAAATATTTGGTGATGTGTTTAAGAAAAGCATGATTATATTTGGTGGTACAATTATGTTTCGTGATATGATTATATTTGGTGATGTGATATGTTGTTCATCTTATATATATGATTAGTGTGCTAATCATCCAATTATAATTGTTGGATTAACAATTGACACATATTTATGTGTTAATCATCCAATTATAAACTAAGAATGAGTAAAGAAAAGTAAATGAAACTAAACAAATTATATATGTGATTTAAATTATATAATCCTAACAGTCCCGATCTCTTGGACCACAGGAGTCCAAGAGATTGTGGTCACCCACCGTTGGATATTAATCCAATGGTTCAAAAAAGTTTTTTAAAATGAGTGCAAGAGTGAGTGAACCGTTGAATTTACATCCAACGGTGAGTGACCACAAATCTCTTGGACCCCTGTAGTCCAAGAGATCAGGACTGATAAACCTAAACTCTTATTTATACATAATTATATATGTATGCGGGCCCAACGGGCTGGGCTTTTGTGGGCGAGCTGGCCGGGCTTTCTTGGGCTTAATCAGGCTGGACCTATGGGTCGGGCCGAGCTTAAACACCCAAGCCCAAGGCGGACCGGGCCATCTCAAAGCCCATAACGAGCTGGGCCGGGCTTTTTTCCGATGGGGCGGACAGGCCCCCATCGGCCCATGAGCCCGCGGGCCAAATGATGAGGCCTATTAGAACTTGTGTAGCTGGTGCATGCATCTGAATAGATTTTCATTATAGGCAACTTGACTTCATCTGGAAATAAAACGTGAAAATGAAGGCCACAATTAGAACATCCAATAGCTAAGTTACAAATTCTAATTAGAAATCTACCTGTTGTTTAACTATTATGACCCAAATCACCCACATCTTAGTTGTGAGCATAGAGCAATAAGACCAATCACCAAAAGTCCTCTCAAATTTGAAGTAGTACTCCATGATGTTAGTTGTAAAAAACAACTTAAGTGCATAACATGCCTAGTTAACAGTAATATTGGGGGATGGGGGACTCGAACCTAGCACCTTGGGTGCAGGAGTAAATGCTCTTAACCAGTTGATCCACAATTTTGAGATTTGTTTTTTAATCTATAATACTCAAAGAACGAAACACAACTACTAATGCCGACCAGAAGGCCACCAGCCGAAGGAACACATATAGATTGAAGCAGCCATGATTTGACTGGTGTGGTACTTGATCTCCACAAATTTTAATGGTCAGTTGTCCTTCACGAGGCCAAGGCAAGAAACAAGGGTGTAGATTTTGGCCACGCATCACAAGCTAATTGAGTTCAGTCCACGAAAACTGCTGCACTCTTGGCCATGGCCAGAAGTACAAAAACTATACTAAGATATATAGATACTCTACACATAAAAACGTACAACTCTTCTGATAATATTAACAAGAGCTGCAAAATTGAAAGGATCAAAAAATATAAAGAATATATTAATGATATAATCGTCATATATGTTGGACATGAGAACATTGATAAGCTTTAAAAGAATCACAGAAAAAAGCATGGACAGAACACTGAACCACATGAACTACATTAGACATGGGAGAAGACACACAGCATAAAGCAAGTGAGGGGAAAAATTATATGACCTGTGTGCATAAATTTACTCACTGCAATGAACTGTCAGGATTTGATTTTTTTGGTGTGAACATACTCCAGTTGTTTTAACTGTACATGGTAATATAGGATTATGAACAGTTTTTTAGCTCCTCTTCAAATTTTTGAGGTTGCGTACTGTCATTACAAGCTGTTGTCTTTCACCTTCTACCTCTGCAAATTTGAGACTTATCTCTGAATATCTCTCTTGCATCTCTTTTAGTTCACTTTCCATTGATGTATTCCTCTCCTTAATTGACGCTAATTCAGTTAATAAGTCATCATGGTAGCCATTTCTATGATCCACATTGGCGAGTCTCGGTTCTTGCTCTGATGACATTTCATCAGCACTGTGGAAGGCCAAAAAAAAAAAAAACTATTTCAGTAACTTGCTGCATACTAGGAAAAGCAGAGTAAAATTGTAAAACGTATAAAACAAAAAATAACTGACTCAGTGAAATTGATAATTTGTTTCTACAAATCATACCTCTTGATACAAGACATATCATTTCCATTTTCTTTGGGCAATAATGCTGAGTGGCCCAAGTATTCAGATCCACTCCTCTCTTCTTCATTTGAAGTAATACCAGTGATATCTTTGCCTACCTGTACCATAAGATGATTGCACAAATACCTTCAGATACAATTAGACAGCATTTAATGGCAAAGGCAAGAAGCTCAGCATAGACATTATTCAAGAATTAGAGCAAGAAGAGAAGAAGAAGAACTAGAGCAAGATGAGAACTACCCTAAACTCGAAGTCAATGTTCTTACTCAATATGCCTCACATCTAAAACCCTATAACTAATGCCTATTTACGTAGGTAGTCCCGTATCAAATAGCATTACAATCCAATTTCGTTTTTTTCTTTGTAGGAATATGATTTTTCTTTTACATCATAATCCTTCTTATAAGCATAAGCATTGTATCTGGTGCATTACGTAATACTAATAGATTACCAACCTTCATAACTGAACTATTCTGATTGATTTCTTCCACCCTGCTCTCTAACTCTTCGATTATGTTTTGAAGATCCTTTTCCTTCTCCAAAAATGAAGCAGTTGAGGTTTCCAAAGCAGCTTCCCTTAACTTTATTTGTCCCTGTAAAATTAAAAAATTTAAAAATAGAGACATTATCAGCTCATGCATCAATAAAGACAGTAGCTAGAAAATGATTTGGATGTATCAGAAGATGGTTTACAGGTTTTAATATCCTCTCTTATTGTTGCAAATTTAACTGATCTTCTCTTGGTTTATCTTTCATAAAAATAAAAATAAAGATCATTTCATAAATAAAGTTTCGTATCAAAATTGTTCCAATATATGACTAAGAATTTAAAATTTACCTCGAGCAATTTTATTCTCTCCCTAAGACCTGCAACTTCTTTTGAACCTTTAGGAACTGGCAAAGACTTATTGTTTCTGTGAGTAGATTTAATTCCATCAGAAACTAATGCACGTCCATTGCTATCCTTGAGCTTCTTTTCAATGGTTGTGAATGCATCTTCCTTCTTTCTCAGGTCAGCCTTTAGCTGGAAGACCTGCTTTCTAAGTTTTTCTTTCTCTACCTCATCCTCAGATATCGAATGTTTCAAGTCATTACATTGAGCTTTAAGCTCTTCTAATTCCGACTGTAGGAGTCCAACTATCGCTTCTTTTTCTTCTTTGAGCTCCCTCATTCTATTCAACTTCTCCAATGACTTCTCTGCTTCCTCCTTCAGCATAGCAATTGTACTCACCAGCTCAATTCTTTCCGCATCTCCACTTTGTATCAGCATCTCAGTTTCCTCGATTGATTTCTTCATTTGTTCCAAATCTGCTCTCAAATTTTTGTTTTCCTCTGCTTGCTCAGAAAGGCTATTATTTTCAGTTTTAAGCCTATCAATCTCAGACTGGAGATGTAAGATCACCTGGGAGAAATGCCCCTTAACTTCTTCCTCTTGCTTCTGCTGATGTTCAAGCTGCTTGGATTTATTCTCAATTTCCACTAACATCTGTTCTATCTGTTCGGTTTTCTCATCTATTTGGTCGGAGATCTTCTGCAATCTTGCCTCATAATCATTTCTAACTTCCTGAAGCTCTTCCGTAGTTTTCTGGAGCATTTCTTCTAGTTGACATTTCTGTACACACAGTTCATTGGCTTCTGTCATTGCTTTCAAAGCTACCTTTTCATTTGCGTCAAATGTTGAGGCCATTTGCACAGAGAGTCTTCTAAATTCTTCCTGAAGCCTCTCAGCTGTATTAGCATTTTTGGATCTAGTTTTCCTCAGTGCCTCCTCTGCTCGGATGGCTCTTTGCTCCTGCTCAACTTTCGCACATGTCACAGCTTCTAAATCAGCTTCAAATACTTGTGCCTGCTTCTCCAGTTCATCCTCCAAGCTTTTGATATGTGATTCAAGTTCCTTTATGGTAGCCAACGAATTAGAAAAATCTTCAGCCTGCTTCTTCAGTTCTGTTTCCAAATCCTCAACTTGGGATTCAAGTTCATTCATGCTAGCAGAGGGAGATGAACATTCATACTGCATTTTAAGTTGTTCTTGCAGTTGGCTTTGCTCTAGTTTATATGAGATGTCATGGTTTTCTTGTTTCAATATCTCATAGTCAAGTGCAAGCTGCTCCATTTGGATCTCAAGCTCATCTTTGTCTCGTCTATAGATTTCTATTTCACTATAGAGGTCTGCAATCTGTTTCGCAAGCAGGTGTGTTTCCCTGGCATTGCTGTGCTCCTTAACAAGATCCTCCAGCTCCATCTGCTCCTCATCCTCACTGGTCCCACCTTTTGAGATGGTTGCCTTCAACCCTGCAGCATCTTCAGTGGATTCTGGTCTGTTGGAAATGTCAGCTATTTCACTATTCTTCTGCTCCAATATCTCCTCCAGGTCTCGTACAGCAAGAATCAACTCAGAATTTGATTCTTGCGTCTTCTGGAGCTGTAAACGGAGATTGAAAGTCAGGTCCTTCTCATAACTTAGTTCTTGTCTGATTTCATCTACAAGAGCCCGCAGATCTCCACCTTCTAACTGGAACCTGTTTTTAATTTGTGCATCATCCATACGTTTCTTCTGAAAGGCTTTTAGTTTTTCACATTCTGCCTTGAAAGCATCTCGCTCCTCTTTCAAGCTAATGACTTCTTTTGAAAGATCCTGCCCCCTTTTGCTCTCTTTGACTATCTGCTTCCTTAATGTTTGTAATTCTAACTCTGACATATCTGCCTGTCTAGCTAAAACAACAAGTTCAGCTTTTAGCTTTTCGATCTCGTCATCTGAAGGCCTTTCTCTTGGAAGGGTGTCGTGAGAACTCTTTGTTGAACCATCAGTACTTACTCCATGTTCAGAACCTGCAGACCATGCCCATTGTGATCGCTGATGCTCGTCATAGGTTGTTGTCGGGGTATAAACAGCAGGTTTATGTTGTACTGAGGCATGACTAAGAGATGACGGAAAGCTTGAAGGATCATGACCGATATTAATGTTTCTCAGTCCATGTTCTCGAGGAGTATCGAGTCCAGAGCCACTGTCAGAACTTGACAATGTAATGTCAGATCCTATAGATGCCCTACGATTGAAATCAGCATTTTGGGTGGTTCTATTGATTCTTTCATCCTGTGAATCAGCAAGGAAAATTTCAAAACAATAAAAAGAAGATCTTTACATAAACTTGAAATGATTTTATTATCATCTATTCAACCACCCTCCAACCATCTCAACAGAAAGAAGAACTGATGTATGATAATTAGGAACAAATAAAAAAAACTTTTCAATAATAAAAAAAAAATATGCATTCTTTATATGTATGGCATGAAACTCACGATCAAAACTCTCTCATCTGCATCATGATTGCTTAAGTGATTCTTCAAGCTTCTATCCTGGGATTTAACAGTCGCATCTTCACAGCCTTCTTCCTCTCTTCAAAATTTACCAGGCAAGGGGAAAATCAAAAATCAGAATTCATATAAAAGCAAACTCCAAAGACTAAGGAAACTGACTACAAGTTTACCTCTGATCAACGTTTTCCTGCAATCTTTGAATGGTAACCTATTAAAAAACAAAAAAAGGTTCATAAGACACAACAATCAAATTGTAGTCTTTATCTAGTTATCAGCAGCGCTGTAGAATTTTAAAACCAGATAAAGTGGGAGAATACTAACATGTAAAACTGCGTTAGAATTAGAATTCTTAAGGGGAAGAGAGACACAGGAAGTTTTAGTAGCCTCAGCATAGTCAGCAAAATCAACAGAAACATCCCCAAGAACACTAGCTTTAGAAGATCCCTACACACATGTTAAAAGAAATCAGATATTCATAAACAAAGTTGATATTAACCAGAAAAAAAAAATAATTATAATAATAATCTAACAATTCAATGCTTGACATTTTGTTAATAATTCATACAGTTGAGACAACAAAGTTGTAGAGACACTCCTTGATCTTCCCAGTTTTCGGCTCATGGACGAATTTTACTGTTTCATGGGCCGGATTTTCCCATCGACAGCTTCCATCTCGAACTGTAGCTTTTTCTAATTTCACAGTTGCTTTTCCCACATCCCCCGGAATAACAGATACCGTCAATGTATCCACACCCAACTTTGGCACCTGAAATCACAAAAGAACACACTTTTATTTTGCAATTCCAACACCTCAATCACATTCACAGATTCACATTCTTCAATTTCCTCCACTTAGTTGCCAGGATAAGAAAAGAAAGAAAAGAAACATTTTGCTCACAGTGAAATGCTAAATTGAGTATGCAATAATCAGCTCTCTGGTTCTAAACACTCATCGAGCCAGACATAAAAGATTGAAACTTCTATAACAAAACATTATTTGGTTTTCATTTCCCTGCATTTTCTCAGACACCAAACAATACCCAATTCAGAAAAAAAAAATCACAAAGCTTCAATTACAAAGGCAATGAGTGTTAAACAACCTGAGTTGCATGGAACTGCAATTTGAAGACGGCTTTGATCTTGTTCTTGTCGCTTCTCCATCTCGCTGACTTGAACATTTTACACTATCCAAAACCCAAACCAAGCCTCGCCGGAACACTCACCGGAGCTCCGGTACAACCCGCCGGAACACCACCATTCTGCCGGTGAACAATCCAAACTGAGAACCAAGCTCTGCACTTTTGAAGTTTTAGCTCATTGGCTTAAAAACAGAGCATGAAACAGAGTGTACCCAGTTTAGCTGACCCGGTGGATCAATGCGAGTCGACTCGATGAAAAGATTTCAGGGAAGCTTGGACTGTGAATTTTCGGGAATGGGTTCGAGAGATATGCACGGAAGACAACAAAATTAAGCAGATCTGAAGAGCTTTCTCTTCTCTCTTTGTAACAGTCTTTTAGAGAGAGATGACACATGTATTCTAACTTTTTCAAAAGAAAATTTGGGAGGAAATTTATATTTATGTCGTAAAAAATTGAGGGAGAAGCTTCTGTCAAATAATTTATGATTTATTAAGGTAATAGAAAATTAATTTGGAAAAAATAAATTAGTTTTTTTATCCAATTTTTTATAGTGGTTTATGTATTGGGTCAAACTTTGGATTTGACATACATGCCCCTGTGTTTTCAGGAGTTATATTACTCTGGCAATTTTTATTTTATTTTTTGGTAAATTCCAATAAAGCAATTAAGATTTTATTTTGATTTGATTCAGATATTTAAATTTAACGTTACTCCCATGTTTGTCCAGTTGTATTGTGGTTAAAATTGCTATCAAATTTTGGACATTGTCACATAGCATAAGCATTTTTTTTCCTCTTAAAATACTCGATGATAAACAATTTTGACAAAGTCATCTCTTTCTTTTACTAACTTTCTTGGACATTTTACTGATAAGTAACAATGTATAATTTTCATACAATCGTATGTGTTTAGAATTTATTTAATAACTTTACGCATTACGAGAAAGTGGATTATGGAGTATCCGAAGTTAGTTCGAATGGTTGTACAATAATAAGACTGGGTTTTCCAGCAAGATTTTACAAATTTGTATCTTCATATTGAGCTTGGTTCTCCCATCTAATCTAATTTCTCAAGAAAAAGGAAATTAAAAAAAAACTGGAATATGATAAGACTGGTTGTACTATCATTCAAATGGATTCTTCTGTATATGATAAGACCCCAGAAAAAGCTTACACATTTTTTCCTATTTATAGTTCACCCAAGAATGCATGCTTGCTTGCTGGGTCCAGTAATTTAATTTCTTCCTAAATTAAACAAACTAGCCAGTAACCAGGGGGCCCTTGGCACTTGGCTTCCGCAAATGCCCCCATCACAAACAACAGAGCTTTCAGATTTTTCCAACCAAATGTGCTGCGTTTCAATTCTGACACTTGCAGGGTTTATGGCAGATGACACAGACAAGAAACTCGCAACTGGGTTTTGTTGGGTTTTATTTTACCACAAAGAATGTGAAGGATTGTGATGTAAGGATTTGGTTGGGCTTTCTTAATTTGGAAGTGTCAATTTAGTCATTCTAATTAATGGGAAAAAAAGGCCTAAAAAGAAACACCAACGGTCGGTCAGCAATGACTAATTTAATTTCCTTGATTATAGAAATTTGAAGAAAATGACATTTAACCAAATTGGAGCGTTCTCCAGCCAAAAAGCAACAAATTATTGTAGGTATTTTTATATAAAGGTTTCAATTATAGCTAGCACTTAATTTTCTGAATATTAATGCCTACCAATACCTGCTGACTTGGTATAAAAACCACACACTGTTAGCTTATTGGTGCATTAAAATGCTCACAATTACAAAGGTGCATTAAGACATTTGACTCTTCTTCTCGAAAAGAGTGAACATCTTCAACTGAGATGCATATAAATATAAAATAAAAAAAATTAAAGGATAAAATGGTCTCAAATTGATGTCTAAATTTTTTTAAAATATTTTTTAATAGCAGAGCTCGCTATTATTTATTCTCTTTTAAAAAATCATAATAAAATATTATAGTTTTAACTATTTATGATGGAGATAGAAAAAAACTTGCATAATGTCAAAATGTCACATAAATCATTATATTACTATTTAATTTTAGCGTATGCAACTGAAAGAAAGTGAAAATAAATCCTTCTTTTTACCTATTTATGGTTGGCACTTGGCAAGTAGAGGTAAATGGTAGTTGAACATAAAATCCCCTTGCGTTTACTTATAGTCCACTTTTAACCTAAGCTGGAGGCAGGCTTTAACTGTGCCTTTGTTGAATTATAAATCCATTTTAAAATAAAAATATTGCTTTACTTCCAACCACGTGTGATTAAAATTATATTAAGCCCAGTTTGATTGATGCTCTTTCGATGTTTATTAGTTTTTTTATATTCTTCATTGGGTTGTTTAGGCATATGACCAAGTTGGTTAGCAAGTAGCCAAAGCTAATAGTATTATAAATTAAATATTATTTTTTTCTGTTTGTCAAATACCTCATTCCAAGTATCGAACGGTTGATATATTTTAATGAGGCCACAATATGACTCCTCTATTTGTTTTGAAGTCGAGGTACTGTTTTATTGTTTTATTTTAATGAATATCAAACAGATGATTTTTTTTATTGAGCATTTAGAATTAGAAGATTTGTGCGAAATTTGATAAAAGAATTAGGTAGCTTGTTGGATTGGTTCTAATGTCTTTTAGCAAGCGAATCACGTTAAGATATGTATAATTTGACAGTCGTATTGTATGGCACTGCGTGTTAGGTAAGTTAGGGGCATAGAGAAGAGAAACTTTAATTTCCCTAGAAGCGTTTATACCGAAGTATCCTATCTGAATTCCATAACCATAAATTTCAACCCATACAATATGAGTAATGTTGCGGCAACCCTATGGATGAGGATGACACAGTGATAATTCAGATATGAGCATGGGGGTGATGTGGTGTACACTCAAATACTTGGGCTACATTTGGACGAAAGAATTCCCAAGGTTAAATTTACTACAAGAATTAGAAAATATGTTAGACTAATGTATTTGAACTGACTAGATGTAGTATATCTGAATTGGATGTGAAATACCTATACGCAATGTATCACTTGAAGTACATTCAATCTTCTACAAATGTTGACTAGATATTTCATGTATTCGAAGTTCACTTGAAAATTTGATATTTACATTAAATTTTCACGACTTAAAAAGAGTGTTACATGCACGTATGTACTACATTATATTTCATTTAAATAAGAGACATTTGTGTGGGTACCATGACTCTAATGTGACATCATTTTTGCAAAAGATGCATTTTTAGCAATATAAAATATGATACAAATAGTTTTATTCACATATGTTACGAAATTAAAAATCATTAACAAAATAAAAAAAGGAAGGGTAAAAAGAAGAGATATTTAGTGATATACCCATTTCTAGCACTAATATTATAAATAAACCCTACACAATTGAATTCCTATAAACAAACCCAAAAAAAACCCAAAAAATGATAGCTGGCCTTATTGAATTTAATATTAATTATTAAATTACTTTGATGCCCTATTGAGTGCTTTGGGTATTTTTATGAGATTTTGGGGTTGGGCTTGTTTTAAGAAATTGATGGCAGTTTTGTAATTTATAAGAAGTTAAAAGCTTTTTTGTTATGTTGTAAATGGGCTTTGGGTGTGTTTCTAATGTCCATTTTATATAGGTTATTTTTATAATTTTGGCCCCCATATTGGGTATAATAGTGAATCTCCCTAAAAAGAAAGATAGAAGACGGAGAATGGGGTAGCTAGAGTGTGTAGGTTTGGAACAATGAAATTCTGGTACACCTTTTAAGGTGTGGTACGTGGGAGGAGGCAGGAGAAGAAAGCTTTAGATGTGGGAAGATGATAGGGAGTTGGGGTTGCTGCTGTCTGTCTGTCTCTGTATCTCTTTTCTTTGCTTGGCTTTAAAGCTGCCTCATCTTTTCTGTTCTCTTCTGTTGGCCGAAGCTTATAACCACAGTCAATAAGTAGTCTACTGACTCCACCTCCACAGCTCCAAAGCAAAGCGTGCGTCTGCAGGCAGCACCAGACTCACCACCTCAATTTCTTCCGAGTAAAACATGTGACATGTAAATATCTTACAATTTCTAAAGTCCAAGAGGGTTTCTGAATTACATTTAATTAGAATCAGATAATTTTTATATATATAACTTTAATAACTGTCAACCGAACTGCCCTTGAATGGGCTCCATGCCCAACACCATGTACATCTTTTGCTTTTTGGCTCTTCATCTTGTGGCTGTGTGGTCCTCTGTGTCTCTGTCTATGCACATATCTATTACAGGGACGTTGTTTTTTAGAATATCCGACATTTTAAGCCTTGCGTTTAAGTCAATAAAAACTTTGAGCTTCTTTCACTACTTAACATTTGATTTTTTGGATTGGATGTTTTGTTAAGAATGTTTAGTTGGAAGGTTTTGGTATATTGTCAATAGTAGAGTACAGCAAAATATATACTACCAATATTACAGAATCTCCATAGCGTGATCCCCAATCCTAGGGATTGATTTGGATCTGTCTACCTATATCAAGTAACTACTCTATGTATGGTTATAATTAACATATTACAATAATAACATATCAATTACAATATATTATTCTAATACTCCCCCTCAAGTTGGAGAGTGAATGTCATGAAGTCCCAACTTGCTGCTTAATCTGGTATAGTCGTTCTTTCCCAAAGGCTTCGTAAAAATGTCTGCTAACTGAGCGTGGGAAGGGACATATGAAGGAGTGATCAGTCCGGCAAGCAGCTTTTCTCGAACGATGTGACAATCAATCTCAATATGTTTGGTGCGCTCGTGGAATACAGGGTTCGCAGCAATATATAAAGCAGCTTGATTGTCACAATATAATGGAGCCGGGTTCACCTGAGGGACTTTCAGATCATGTAGTATGTATCGTAGCCAAGTGAGTTCCAAACAAGCGTTTGCCATGGCTCGGTACTCTGCTTCTGCGGATGAACGAGAAACATGTTGTTGCTTTTTGGATTTCCATGAGATGAGAGAATTTCCCAGAAAAATACAAAAACCTGTGACAGATTGTCTTGTGGTACGGCATCCGGCATGGTCTGAATCACAGTAAGCTCTCAAAGCAAGATTGTTTGATGCAGGAAATAATAAGCCTTGACCTGGAGAATTTTTGATGAATCTGAGAACACGGAGTGCTGCATCCCAATGTGGTTTTCTAGGCTCATGCATGAATTGACTCAATGTCCGAACTGAATATACTATGTCGGGCCTTGTTACAGTGAGGTAGATCAAGCGTCCCACTAACCGTCGGTATTTCATAGGATCATTGAGTAAAGCTCCATCTGTGGGTGTGAGTCTGAGATTTTGCTCCATTGGAAACTTATCTGGACGAGCGCCTAAGAGACCCGCATCTTGTAATATGTCCAAAGCATATTTCCTTTGAGACATGTAAATACCTTTCTTGGAACGAGAGAACTCAATACCCAAGAAGTATTTTAAATCACCAAGGTCCTTGATGCGAAAATGCTTGAGGAGAAAAGATTTGAGATGCTCCATTTCTTGCAAATCATTCCCTGTGAGAAGTATGTCATCCACATAAATAAGAATAGCTGTAAAAGAATTATTTCGAACCTTGGTGAACAAGGAGTAATCGGATTTTGACTGCTGAAAGCCTGCCTGTTGAATAGCACCAGAAAATTTGGAAAACCAGTTCCTGGAAGCCTGTTTAAGTCCATAAAGGGACTTATTGAGCCGACATACAGTATTCCCCCCTTGTCGGCGAAGTCCGGGAGGAAGGTCCATGTACACGACTTCGTGCAAATCGCCATGGAGGAAGGCATTCTGAACATCTAATTGATGGATGAACCAATTACGAGCAGCGGCAACAGTGAGAAGACAACGCAATGTGGTGAGTTTGGCTGTAGGAGAGAATGTTTCCTGGTAATCAATGCCTTCCACCTGTGTGTAGCCCTTGGCCACAAGCCGGGCTTTGTAACGATCAATGGTGCCATCAGATTTATATTTGAGTTTGAAAACCCATTTACAACCAATGGGTTTGTGTCCAGGTGGCAACGGGACAAGAGTCCATGTATTGTTTTGTGCCAAAGCATCTAATTCTGTTTGCATGGCCTGCTGCCAATTGGGATCAAGGATGGCTTGAGCATAACTGGTGGGTTCAGTGGTGCCTGAAATGTTAACTAAAAAGGAATAATGGGGGGATGAAATGCGAGAATAAGACAAGAAATGAGAGAGTGGGTATTTTGTACCTGTAACAGCAGATGGCGACCGGGCAGATGAAGAGGCATGGTTGGACATGTGGTAATGTTGGTGCCATGCGGGAGCCTGCCTTGGACGAGTGGAATGACGTGTTGGAGCCATGGGAGATGAATGAGGTGAACCAAGTAATGTTGGTTCAGATGGAAAATGAAGAAGTGGCAAGGTGTGGTCAGATGAATGGGAGATAGGTGGAGTGTTAGGAACCACTTGACTGGTGGTGGCGGGGTGAGGTTGTGGAGAGGAAGGAGTGATGCTGGTAGGTTCTACAAGGGAGGCATCAAGAGGTGGACATGTGGTGTCATGGGTAGGTGTGTTAATGCTAGTTGGGATTGGGATGGCAGGAGGTGGACACGTGATGTCATTGGGTGATGAAATGGGATTTATAGAAAGTGGTGGTTCAATGTCAAAAATTGGGTTAGGAATAATAGGAGTGGAGGAAGCAGGTTGAGGTGGGATAGTGGAGAAAGGAAAAATATGTTCATGGAACTGAACATCTCTATTAACTAAAAATTTGGAGGTGTGCAGATCAAAAAGTTTGTAGCCCTTTTGTCCCATTGGATAGCCAACAAAAATACAAGGTGTGGCACGAGCATCAAATTTTTGTAGGGGATGAGTCACAGTAGCATAACAAAGGCACCCAAAAACTCTAAGATGGTTAAGGGTTGGTGGCTGGTGATAGAGCAACTCAAAAGGAGATTTATTGGACAATAATGGAGTGGGCAAACGATTGATGAGATAGACAGCAGTTAAAACACACTCCCCCCAAAAAATGAGAGGTAAATTGGCTTGGAAACGTAGAGCACGGGCAACATTGAGAATGTGACGATGTTTGCGCTCAACAACTCCATTTTGTTGTGGAGTGTGAACACAGGATCGTTGATGTGCAATTCCATTGGTTTGCAAAAACTCTTTCATGGATAAAAATTCTGAACCATTGTCAGTGCGAATGGCTTTAACATTGAAATTGAATTGAGTTTTGACAAAAGTAAAAAAAGATTTTAGAAGAGTTTGTGTTTCAGATTTGTGAACCATCAAGAAAAGCCAAGTGCATCGAGTAAAGTCATCAACAATTGTAAGAAAAAAACGAGCTCCCGAATGAGAGGCTATTTTATGTGGACCCCAAATGTCACAATGTAATAAGTCAAATGCTGAACGCGATGAAATAGAACTTAGTGGAAAAGGAATTCTTGTTTGTTTAGCCATATGACAAATGCCACAATTATTGTCAACAGAAACAATTTTTGAAGGAAGCAATGAAGAAAGTAATTGAAACCGAGCAGGTGAAGGGTGTCCGAGACGAAGGTGCCATAAATTGGAGGTTTGTGAAACTTGACAGGAAACAGGTATCCTTGGCAAAGGCGACATGTAATAGAGACCACCACGTTGTTTACCCATACCAATCATCTTCCCGGTAGCCAAGTCCTGTAAGACACAAAATGTGGGAAACAAAATAACACAACAATTGAGTGAGTCGGTAATTTTACTGGCTGACATTAAATTCAAGTGAAAGGAAGGAACACACAAAACATTATCTAAGGTGATGGTGTTATTGAAAGGAATTGTGCCAACTGAAGTAATTGGTGCGGAAGAACCGGTGGGTAAGTTAACAATGGGAGTGTGAGATGGTTGCATTTTTGTGAAAAGTGTAGAATCAGATGTAATATGATCTGTAGCCCCGCTATCCAAAATCCAAGGTTTGCTAGAAACAGAATTAATTGAAGGAACAGTAAAGGTGGACAGACCTGCTGCATTCACAAATGCATGGTTATTACCAGAGGATGATGCATTGGTGTTGACTAGTGACATGGCTGTGGCCAATTGTTGATATTGGTCAGAAGTAAGTCCACTCAAGAAGGTTTGAGCTGAAAAGTCTGGAGCTTGAATTGGGTTTTGTGAAGGCTGTGTGACACTTGAAGAGCCGACTTGCTGTGCAGCGTGTGCGGATGGGAAGGATGAGCCCGCATGTGGAACAAACCCATGTGATCGCTGCGTGAAGGTGCGCGTGTTACTACCTGAGAAACCAGAATTTCTGCGTGAGTTTGTACCTCGATTGGACCCTTGGTTTTCATTCCTGGCATGATTTCCTTGTCCGCTTGATGTGTAGGTTCCGTCCTTGAAACGGCAAGTGTCTTCCGTATGTCCGTTTCGATTACAAAAATTGCAATGGAATTTTAATTGCCTGCAATCTGCAATTACATGACCATTGCGATCACAATGATCACAATGTTTATTTTTGGAATTGTTTGGACGGCTTTGGATAGCTGCAGCAATAGAAAAGTTCTCGGTTGTTCCCGATGTCATCTGTCGTTGTGTTTCATCTTGAATGACAAGTGAATAAGCTTGACGGACTTTGGGCAATGGTGTTATCATGAGGATGTTGCTGCGAACGCCACTGAATGTGTCATTAAGGCCCATGAGAAATTGCATCATCTTATCTTCTTCTCTTTCTTCGTTGTGTGCTTTCATCTCATTGCAAGTGAGAGGAGTTCTGTATGTTTCTAATTCGTCCCAAAGGCCTTTGAGTTTTGTGAAATAGGCTGAGACTGTCATGGTGCCCTGTGTGAGAGAGGCGATGGACTTCTGAATCTGATAAATTGTTGGTGCATTTTTTTGTGAGAATTGGTCTTTGAAATCTTCCCATACTTGATGAGCGGTCTTGGCGTGGACAACCCCTTTGGCTAGATCGGGTTCCACGGAGTGAGCAAGCCATGATAAAATCATACTGTTGCATTGATTCCAAAGAGCATATTCCGTGGGGTTTTCTGTTTCTGATGGCGGCTTAATGGATCCATTGACAAAGCCAATTTTGTTCTTGGCTGTGAGGGCATGAATCATGGATTTATTCCAAGATGGATAATTGGCGCCGTTCAATTTTGTTGGAACGAGCATATGACTAGGGTGGTCTGAAGAATGAACATAGTATGGATTTGATGTATCCATACTAGAATTGCTGTTGCTATTGCTTGAATTTTTGGAATTGGATTTCTTGTTTTCTGATGTTTGTTCTTTGTCTGACATGGTGGTTGCAGGTTTGCTGGAGGGTTTTGAAAAGGTTAGGAAATCAGGCACTAGGGCGCAGCTCTGATACCATGTTAAGAATGTTTAGTTGGAAGGTTTTGGTATATTGTCAATAGTAGAGTACAGCAAAATATATACTACCAATATTACAGAATCTCCATAGCGTGATCCCCAATCCTAGGGATTGATTTGGATCTGTCTACCTATATCAAGTAACTACTCTATGTATGGTTATAATTAACATATTACAATAATAACATATCAATTACAATATATTATTCTAATATGTTTCGAGTTTATAACGTAGGAGTTGTGTTACAACGAATCACTCACATGCCATAAATGTGGAGCCCACGTCTTATCAGCGGTCTAAAATTTATCACACACGCGTAGATGACTGACGTTAGCAAAATTCTTAACATAGTTTGACAATGTATTTAAAAGGCACGTTGTGATAACCAAAAGTCTCACATTATTGCATTCTGTGTTGGCTAATATGAAGTCTCAACCTATGTAAATTTTGCAACAGATTAAATCGTAAATCTCTCTCTGTATTACTAATTGATTTTGAATTCAATGTTACAATGTTATACAAGTGAGGTGAAAAAATAAATTGCTAAATGTAAACTTATATGTATTTTACTAATTAATTTTGGGTTAAAAGTTACAATTTTAACAAGTGAATGGCCCATTTAATAACCATTTCAATTTTAGTTTTTGTGTTAGAGTATAGAGGAAAATGAGAGTGAGAATGGGAGTGAGGATGAGATTTAGAGAGAGGATGAGAGGGAGGAGTAACAAAAGTGAAAACAATTTGAAATAGATTTTAGTTTTTGTTTTCACTTTTGTTACTCCTCTCTCCCATCCTATTCTCTCCTCTTTACTTCCAATCTCATCTCCACTCTCATTCTCACTTCCATTCTCCCTCCTTTTTCTCTATACTCTAGCACAAAAAATGAAAACTAAAAATTAAAATTGAAATGGTTATCAAACGAGCCCGAAGTGAAGTGGGGGTAAAAGGGTTAAGAGGAAGCTTCTCCAATATCTTCAACCACAAGAAACTTTCGACCCACATTTTAGCAAACAAAAAGAAAAAGCCCCACACATAAGAAAATTAAAAAACTGAATTTGACAACATGGGAGGACCCTAAAGGATGCTTGTGTCGTGTCACAAACAACTCCATGTGTTGTTTGGCCTAAATCAATGTGGCCAACTGTATTTGCATCATCGAACCTCCTACAGTTCATTGCAAGTGATGGACAAGTTTGAGAAGAGAAGAGAACACAGAACAAGGGGTCCATTTACTTGAATGCTGAGGGCCATGCAAAATTGTAATGCGCCACTACTTCTATCATGCGCCTAGTTCAAAATTTTCAGCAGACTGACATATCCATTATTGTTTTTGGTTTCATTTACCACACACGTATGGCTCTATCTATTAATTAGTTTCATCCTTTTGGTGTGCTTGTGAGTTCCTGTGAATTGCATTTAATTTGCATAGCTCAACAATCATGCAAACTCCTATCTTTCAATTCCTTTGTACTTTTTGTGCTTTTGATTTTCATTAGATGTTTTACTTTACTGCAAATACGTAAGTGTGAAAAATCGCTAGTTTGCTACTATAGATGAGAAGTCTTTTTCCTTACATCTCCACAAAAATAGAGGAAATCTCCGAGAGATTTATGGGTGCTTTAAGAGATTCCGAAGTTTTTATAATGGTAAATTCACTTATCAGTAATGGGTATAAGAAGAAATAGAATTATGTCAATTCTTGGCTTACCCACATTTTCTATAACATAACCTTAAAATTATTAGCGCAATAGCCTCAAAATCAGGAATTGGATGAACTAGAGGACTCAGTTAATATAATTCCAATTCTTTACTTCCCTTATTTCTAAGTGTTTCGATTTTTTACTTCCCTCGTTTCAAGTAAGTAAACATACCATTAAGAGTTATCCAGAAAAATTAGAGTTTATAACTTATAAAAGACTGCATGGACTTATAAACCCATGTTAGATTATGATAAAGAAAAAGTCATTGGTGGGGAGCCAGGAAGAAGTTGGAGAAGGGCCTCTATCTGCAGAGAAAAGTAGCAGTGAGAAGCATAGATAAAGATGTAAATTGATGCTTAGGATAATGTTGCAGAACAGAGGGGAGATGGTAATCATGACTTGCTAGATGGTCCCTTTAAAACTTTTCCACCTTATTAGCAATGAGAGGGACCCCTAATCCACTTGTTGGTTGAGATCTTGGCTTTAAAGTTTTAGCATCCATATATATTATTATTATTATTACACATATAGGCTCGAGTCACACAGCCTATGTACATCAAATTACGGAAGTGGAAGACTTTTTGGGATCATTATTAAGCTATCAAATCTTAAGAATCTAGGATCATAATGCATGAAATTACCCATTTAAGCATTTAAAAGTTGGTCAAGCTGCATTGTCGTTGAAAATATTTATTATCATGATTATGAAGTTGGAAAATAGATGGATCTATAAATTTCCTCTCTTAATTTCTTTTTCTCCTTCAAATGTATAGCGAGCGACAATGTACTTCCCATCAACTTTGGGAATCTTATAATTATTAGGTAAACCTAATTCAACAACCTCTCGCATGTTGTAGGTATTGAAAATATTAATGAACCCAAAGCTAATCATTAAACTTTTTGTATTGTTATTTATCATCACAATAGCACATTATTATAGCAACAAGATTTTCATCAAAGACAAATTAGTTTTCTTCTAAAACACATATAAAATCAAGGATTCGACTCACATGCAAATAGCCTAAATCTTTCACAATATTGATAATCCAAGAAAAAGACTACGAGTCTATTTGGAAGACGTTTGGTGTAAAATGTTTGAAGTGCTTCTAGATCATAGAAGCGTTTTCTCGAGAAGCATTTGAATTTTTTATGAAAATTTCGACATCTTTATAATAAAAGCACTTCTATAAGAAGCGTTTATGAGCATAAGTGCTTCCTAAAAAAATAGTCCCAAACAAGCTCATGCATGTTTTTTTTAAAATCTAAATTGTAATTTGGGTCTAAGATATAAATTTAGCTAGCTTCTTGCATATTTTTCAGAGCTTGATCAGTCATGTGAAGAAGATTTCTTTGTACTTTCACTTTTATCTGTGTATCATGTGACAACATATCATATAAAAAAGTGCACAGTGTAATTAGCCATTTGGTTAGCTTGTGGAAATAAAAAGATCATATAAAGACAACTTAATATTTTTTGGTTTCATTTTACTTTATCTTTTTGTTCCTATTGCCATAATTGTCATAAAAAAATTTGTTGGACAAGGACTCGGCTGAATCCCAACAAAGGAGATGGGAAATGATGAGACTAAGTGCACACATGAGAGACAACAGAAGGTGCCCATGTGAAGGTGGTATCCACAAACATATGAAAGATAGAAAAACTGGAAGCACACCACCTCTTACAAAGTTACAAGGCATAATTAAAGAGACACCATCTAAGATACTTTTCAAGAGGGTCCATTGGTTTGGTTTGCTCCCCTGGAAGCACCTCAAGCTGTCTCTCTCTTTCTGTCTCTCTCTCAAACAGTTTTTTTTTTTTTTTTTCCTTCTATTTTTTAGAACCGATCGATAAAATTACAACGAGAATACCCTAAGAATCCCTATCATACATGAATTTTAAAGAAAGGGATAACGAAAAATTTGCAAACCAAATGTATTATGTCTCTCTCAGACAATGTTATATATGTCTGTATGAGCTAAAAAAATAGTGTTATATGTAAAAAGACATCTAGTTCAAGTATCAAGTGCCAAAGGGAAAAAGATGAAAATAAAAAATAGGAAAGTGAAAACACAAATAAGTAAAGAAAATCACGTGCTAAGACAGCCCAAAGTGAACAGGTATCACGTGACGAAAGAAATCTCAAGTGAGGGTGGAAAAAAGGGGTGGGTGGGGAGTGGGGACCTTTGAGTGGGCCTGCGAGCTCATGAATCTCTTTTTTTTTTCTTCGTTAGATAATAATTAACAAACGCATGAAATCCAATTTAGAAACAGAATCTGACTTTATTTAAACGGAGCGTCTGGGAAACAAAAGAAACAAGAGTTTGGCAACGTGTGTTTGGTTACTGAGAAGCAAATATTGGGCCATAATTCTTCAAGCACTACTCACTCAACTACCAGTTCTTTAGATTTCAACCAATTTTGGGAGCAAGTAATGCGAATGGGGCCTATATGACACAAACTGTTCGGCATAAGTTAGTTGCAAGAATCAAAACAAAAATGAGAAGTAGACGAGAAAGTAAATGTGAGTTAGACCAATTAGTTAGGGTAGTGTGTCCGTCTCTATGCACTCGAGTCTGAAATTCCTTTCTCATAAGTTAAAGTACTTGAGAATATCTTCATGTTCCGTAAAAAAAAAAAAAAAAAAAACACCATATAGTGTACTTAGTGGGTGGATTGAGTAAAATTATTGCTTTTATTTTATTTTTTGTGTGGATGGAACAAGAAGTAGATGGGTAGGACTAGTTAAGGGAGGAGACAATACCACCATTTAAAAAAAAAAAAGCAATGGGAAAAATAGTGGCCCAAAATTTAGAAGCCCAACGTTCAAGTGAGCTTATGGAAGTGGAAGTTTAATTCCAAGTGTTTGGGGTGGATTATTGCAATGGGCTTGGAATGAGCTCAGAAATTTCAAAAGTTGCCTATTTTTCATAGCTATATATGTAAATTGTTATACACTTTACCAATCCTAAGAACAAAAGTTTATACAGTTATTCTCTCATCCGGATATCCATACGTTATTATCGTGTGAATATTATTGTAAACAAAGAGGAAAGCAGAGTGAGATAGTAGAAAATAAATACCGTCCACACGATAATAACGTCCGGACGTCTATATAGGAGAATTTCTAAAAGTTTATATGGTTTGCTTTGTTTTTTATTTTGTTTTTATAAATGTTGCATTAGAAATAAAAAGCTCAAACCAAAGTGGAAAACAAGCCTCTCCCTTATTTTTGATGGTTAATTACATAACTGCAGAATGCTGGCTGATGAAGCACCCAAGTAGCAATTTCTTTAGTGCAATTCCGGTAGAACGAAACTTTGCAGCTGTCTCCTCCACCCTGGGGCATTGCTCTCTTTGTTTGGCTTCAATGAAAGCTCTCCTTTCGTCTCCTGCCTTGTGAATTTCGGTCACTTTGTTCTTCATTTTCTCAGCATACTCTGCCTTGTTTCTTTCAAATTTTTCCTGTCATTAGTCTCCATAGATTAGTCGATCGAAACACATTTTAGTCAAATATCAAAAAAGGGTTTTAGTTAGATTATATGAATTAGTGTTAATTTCAAGCAATGTACATGTTAAGTTGGTACAAAATACATTGTCAGATAAATGGTATGACAAAAAAAGAATTCCTGTCCAAAAGCGTGTAACACAAGATTATTTCACGACGACGACAAAGTTCCAATTTTCATTTTCATTTTATTTTTATTAAAGATCATAATCTACTGCAAAACAGGGTTTTCTTACCTCAATTTTTTTGAGTTCTGCCTCCACAGAAGTTTTCTTGCTGTCCTCCCACAATTCTACTGTTGACATTCTTCTATATGCCCTGTCAATAGTTGACAATGTTGGATTAATTTAATTACCTTAATCAAGCATGAAAGATCATGATTATTGTAAAGCAATAGATACTCCAATAATTTTCATGTTTAAGCTTATATAAAGCACAATAGCCTCCCTCATACTTGTTCTCTGCTTTTGTTTTCTCACTTTCCTCCCATGCTTTAATTAGGGCCAACCGTTTCTCTGTTTCAATTTGTGCATGCAATGCATCTGAAAAAGCAACATGAAGAAGATGGTGATTTATAGATCTCATAAATTATAGCCAAAATGGATCCAAAGAAACATGAAGAAGATGGTGATTTATACCTCTCTCAGTTGAACCCCCTCCTGTTATGTCTTTCTTTACAGCAGGGTATGCACTCTCTCGTACGACCGTATGATCGAGAAATTTACATGTTAGATGAAGAATATGCACAAAATATGAACTCCGGAAACAGATTGAATGCAAGAATTAAAAAACAGATCATAGTTGAATTGTAATTTACATAATTAAATTGGGTAACAGAAAATTATAGTTACTTAAAAATAAAAAAAATTTCCTTGGGTTCAGTTCATTTCATGCTTGCAGTGTTTCCAGAAGAGAAAGTGGCTGGCTAGGATACATGCAATCCCCATGCTTCCTCTCCTCAACCTTTTTATTCTCCACCCTAAGTTGCATGGTCCCTTTGTTTACTAAACCATATGAATTGAGAGGAATTAGATTCCAGAATTGGAGTATGAGTGGCCATAATTACTAAAATATCTTCGTTGTTGGGTTAAAGTAGATGGCAAATTTGAAAAATTGAAAATTGTGTGAGGATATAATGGGTGAAAAAGATGAATTCCTAATAGGTTAGTTTTTTAGGAATTAAAGTACCACCTCCAACCTAAGAATTGGATTCCTCTAAATTTAGGAATTCAATGGTGTTTACCCCATTTACTTTTCAATTCTTTGATGTGAAGTAAACGAAGGAATCCTCTATATGTGGAATTCAATTCCTGATGAGAATTCCAATTCTTGATTAGTAAACACATCATTAACATAAACATGCCTGAAGATCTAATATATATATATATATATATATAGAGAGAGAGAGAGAGAGAGAGAGAGAGAGAGAGAGAGAGAGAGTTTTTATTGAGGGACACTCTTGTAGAGCCCACTCCGCATTTTATTTCACTAATCGAACTGTCTATTTTTAGATAATCATTCAAAGATCATCTCTACAACAACAACAACAACAACAAAATCACTTGAATCCGATATCATTTGACCACTAAATTAAGTTATTGAAATTTCAGTACTTTCTTGAAGCACCATATTCATTGATTTTGTAGGATACAATTAGATGTCGAAACGGTTTTCAATTTGTCTAATTTTTTGCAAGGATGATCTATGAATGTAAACTTAAAAAATAAATGGTTTAAATTGTTGAAAAATAATTCGTAAGGGACCCTAAAATGTGTCCTTTAAATAAAATTATTTGAGGAATCCCTCAATAAAAAAGAATTATTCTCTAGAATATACATGAAGTTCTATCATACACCATAAGGAACTAATCTCTTTATTTTCAAGGAGCAGATGAAAAATAAAAGCATATATATTAGAACTTCACGCTTTCATTTGGGGGCCTAAAAAATAATTTCATACCCGACTCCTACAAAGTCTAGGTTTTCATAGCAATACGATATATATTATAACACATAATCTATTTCAATAATTTTTTAATATATGATTTTGGGCCAAAATCTAAGGCTGTATATATTGGACAACATGTTTATTAAGTCTTAAGCCTTGATATTTTCAATATACAAGGCTTTACTTATGCAGGGTGCTGAGTGGGGATTTTGCATGCAAAACATTAGCCAAGTATCTTATTTTATGGCAAAATATTTGGTTAGATGGGTGAAGAAACCACCTGGGTGTGGGTAGCTACCTACAGTAGGCATGTATTGGGTCTCCCAGTGGATGTATTCATGGGCAAACCATTAGAGCAAAATACTACATCCTTGTAGATAGAAGTTGCAACTTTGTATAGTGATTTCCGATTATAGTTCGCGGATTTCCGACAATCTCAAGATTTTAGAAAATGTCTTTTGAGCACATGAAGAAAGGAATAGACGGAGGTTTTGGAGGGAGTAAATGTCATTTTGGAGAAATATATTAATATCCACATGTGGCAATTTTAATAGAACGTAGCATTATTTTGCTATCTCCAACCAATAATATAATGACAAGTGAAAAAGTTATCATATGTGTAGATTAAAAAAATAAAAAGTTCTATAAGTCTCGCGTAGCGTGCATGACTAAGAAAAGTCTCTCTTCTGCTTGTGCAGAGATGCTAATCTTCTATATATAAAGCAAAATGTAGAGAATGGTGAAACATTCAAAATACCAGAAAATACCCTTAGTTAATTCAAACATTAAGAATTGAAATTATTAACTAAATGAGGATAATATGGTAAATTCACATTTTTTTTCATATTTAAAATTTTAAAAATTTTATCTTTCTCAACCTTCGTACATACAAGGCCAGCTGTCATTTTTTGGATTTTTTTTGGGTTTGTTTATAGAAATTAAATGATGTAGAGTTTATTTATAATTTTAGTGCTAAGAATAAGTATATAATTTTAGTACTAAATATCTCAATAAAAAATAAAAAAAATTCCAACCCATGCATGGTTAATCCAATGGACACCGTTTAATTGTGGGACCTCAATGTTTTTTGAAATTCTTGAGGAACATGCTGGAGAGGCCCAATAAGTTATTGGTCTTCACCAATTTCTCTATATTTCAACTTTATTGTCTTCTTGTTTGTTATGTTGGCTTAAATTATGGCCTAAACTTTACTCTTTTTAACGATGCTAGAGTTTAGTTTTTTTTTTTTTTTCGGGGTAAAGAAACAAAAAAGTTCCCATTTCCTTCCTGAAAAAGTATGTCGGTATGTTTTTCACTTTTAACTCTAGTAAAAGCTAAAACTAAAAGCGCCGAAGATTTTGTACATGTGTTTTGTTTTTTACTTTTGAACTTTATAAACTTTTGGCGGTGGTTAATTACATTATCTTAAACAAAACACTAATAAATATTAACCGACCACGAAATGCTTTGGAGTTGGAGGGATGAATCTGCCTAGTCGGACCAGAAAACACATGCTCAATCAGCCACAGACATTGACCACCATTTAGATATTATTTTAATTATTTGAATAAGATTCATCACAAGAAAAATAAAATAAAATAAAATACTCAAATAAGAGTTCATCGCAAAAACTATTTAGATACGCATATAAAAAAAACTATTTAGGTAAGGTAGAAAATTCACATGCTCATCTTCTTCCTCATTAATATGTTTGTTACCGTATGCATTGATCATAAGAGCTCAGATCCTCTAACATCAATAAAGTTATATGCATTCCCATATCATTTTCTTCTACCTTGAAATTGTTTTTAATGTTTTTATACAATCGATATTGGAAAATATAGGATTCGAACAGAAATATTGGTACTGTAACATCTCACATCGACCAATGGAGAGGAGGTGATGTACCTTATATGTACATGCCCGCCTCTATCTAGCACAAGACCTTTTGGGAGCTCACTGGCTTTGAAGTCATAGGAACTCCGCAGTTAAGCGAGTTGGGGGCTAGAGCAATCTCAAGATGGGTGACCCATTGAGAAGTTGCTCGTGAGTTCTCAGAAACAAAACCGTGAGGGCAGAGAGAGGGGCCCAAAGCGGACAATATCGTGCTACGACAGAGCTGATCCAGAGATGTGACAGGTACATGTATAACTATTCTATTATTAACCTTTGAGCTACAAACTCCCTAGAGGAAGTCTAATAGGACTTATCTAGCTTGGGCTAGGTTCAGATATGGCCTCAAATGAAGAAAAAAAAAAAAAACACTTTCTAATGCATGTGTTTGGGCCAGTACAGTTTACCCTAAAGCAAGATAAGGAGTTGGTTTTGCCCAAGGGCTGGCCTGAGCAAAAATAGGCCCTACGGTCAATTTTTAGAAGAAAAAAAAAAGGTTTATACTCCAAGCCCTTTAAAAATAAATTTTTGTGTTGCTTTTTTATGCTTTGATTTTTTTTATCATAAATAAAAATAATAATAAACTAAAATAACAAATTTTGAGTTTTAGCTCCTAACCCCTCACCACCACTAAAATCACAAAAAATTTAAGAGATTAGATTTTATTAATAATATCATTTTGAAGGGCTAAAACAACACCTAGCTCCTTGCGCCGTGCCCTTGCATTAGACATGCTCTTACATACCTTGAAATTGTCAAGAGTTAATACAAGAAGGTTTATAATAAAAGCGAGCGGTGCTGCTCCATTATGGAGCCCACTTTTGACCGTGCGTTTATATATCTCCTCTCTCTCTCTCTGTTTTCTCTCTCCGCCAGTTTTCTTCTTCTCTCTTCCAATCTCTGCAACTCAATCCCTCATCGCAATATCTGCAGCATAATAAGGATGTGGTTGTTGTAGAGCACAGTGACAAAAGGGCAATGCTGGTTTGTTGTGTGATTGCAGGAGCTGTGGTATGGAAGAGTATGACTGTGGCTGGAGCTGTGGCTATTTTGCCTTGTTTTGTTGTCCTATAGCCAGAAGAGAGAAGAAGAAGAAAAAGAGAACAAGAAAACCAGACACAGACCCATTCGCTCCCCCTCCCCTGTCTGTTATTTTCTCCCCCATGACCTGATTGAAGAGAACGACAATCAATCCAAGAATCCTGCTATCCTGGGTCAACCTTACATCACCATGACCTGACTGAAGAAACTAACAAGAAGAGAGAAGAAGAGAAAAAATCACCCCATGACAAGAGGAAGAAAAAAACTGGCTGAGAGAGAAAAAAGAAAGAGAGAGAGAGAGGAGAGGAGAGAGAAGAGAGAAAAAAAAAGAGAGAGAGGAGAGATATAAATAGTTCAAATCATCGCACGGTCAAGACTTCGTAACGGATCCGTATTGCGGGACTCCGTAACGAAGAAGCACCCTACAATCGAGTAGAAATAACGTATATTCTAGTAAACATGACAAGTGGCTCTTATTTTTGTTAAAGGAAATTCTGAATTCAAATACAAAACAAAAATTAAACATTTAAAAAAAAAAATCATATACAATCTGACATGACACATAATCCCACAGAAATTTTAGTCAGTTCACAACAGTACTTGTCTGGAAGGAAGCTTTCCACATGCGCTTTTGCAGCCGTTACACACAAGCACAAGAGCCAAAGGTTTCCAAGAAACCAAACAATTGTCGCTTGATTTCTTCATTTCAAGAAAGTACTTGTTTGCTTGTTTGAATCAAAACATGGGTCCAAGCCCATGGTATATCCCCCTCCTTTCCAATAACCCCATAGATATATATATATTTGCTCACCCTTTCTCTTTTGGCACCAAACTTGGAAAAGCACAACAAAAACCTACAAAAATGGATGTTTTTATTTCAGAAGAGTATGTTGTGAAGCGAAGGGTTGAGAAAAAGGCAGCTGCTGCTGGTGGAAATGGGAAAAGTTCAAGCATGGCGTCTGAATCTTCTGCGAAAAGGTCCGATGAGGAGAGGAGAAGAAAAGCTCGACCAAATCATGACCATGATGTTATGGTTTCTAGTGGACTGAGTGATGGCATTGTTTTTAGCTGCTTCTCAGCCTAATTTACTTAGATGATGAGATATTGTATATGCTTATGGTGTTTTGAAATTTTAATATCTTATTAGCAGCTAGAAATTAACTTTTAGATCTTTTATTACTTGAGATATATGAGGGTGCAGAAATTATAAAGCTGAAGTTTATTTATGGACTTCTAAACCCTCTTTCTTTTTTTTCTTTTTTTTTTAAATCAATGGAGGTTAGGGGATTTCGAAGTTGGAACCTCTTTCAATATTAGGAAGAGAAGTATCACTAGATCAAGAGTTAGCTGGTGACTTCTAAACCTTAAGTACTGAAGAGATTTTTTCAATCACATTTTTAGGGTGGGATTTGGGGATCACACTACTCCTATCGTGACTATGAGAGGAGGAAACCTACCTTATTCTCGTACACTACGACTTTCATTCTCTCTATCTTTCTTTTTATGTGATCTATCATGCATGTGACAAGAAAGATAGAGAAAGTGGGACACAATGCATATGGGTATAAAAGTATTTATCTTCCTTTATAGAAATTATGTCATTATTTTCCTTCAAATATGGACATCCTAATTGAGTCAACGAATTAAATACCACTCTATAGCCAATCTTTTAAAACACATATTAATTGACGGAATATATTGTACTGCAGTAATAGTTTCTTTCTAGTAAACCCTTGAGCCTCCTTCTGAGTGTTGGGGTTGGATCTCGTCGTGACTGAAAAAATAAAATAAAAATAAAGCACACAGACAACAATGCCAAAATTGTCAACTCAATTTTGAGTCAACAAAAGACGCCACCATAGCCTCGCTTTATAAAAGTTACATATATATATATATACTAATTAATTTGACGATAAATATATATATATATATATATATATATTCATAAGTAACGTAGATACACTTTGGGATTTTGAGAGAAAGATGAACTATGATCCCCCCAATGCCTCCTTGTCCGCCGGCGTGATGTCTTCAGAATGGCAAGAATCCGAAACCAAACTCACAAGAAAATCAAAGATATCGGTGCCTACGACGGCCGAGGCAACGTCGTCTTTGTGCAGTGTCCTTCTCTTCCCTTCCAGGGTTGTCATCCAAGACCTCCGAGTGAGTTCCTCTATGAACAGCTCACATGCCTTTGAGAACACAATTGGAGCCTCGCCAGATATCATCTTCACGTCCTCCCCGGACTTCTTCATGATCTTCTTGATCCTCGCCAAGGGCAATGAGTGGGGCCCAGTCCTCCCAGATATGCCTCCATGCATCATGAATCCTGAGTACCTTCCCGGTTGCCTCATTTCTTTAAAAGTTCAACGTAGTATGATCGATCTTAGATGCAAAGATAAATGCATTTAAATTATCTCAGAAGTTATAAGTTTTGACGAAATTGTCCGTCTTCCAGTGTATGGGACATGGAGGTTATATATGATAAGAGGGCAGCCGGCAGGGCGGGCCAGACTGCTTAGCCGGCTAATTAAATCTAATGACCAAGTATATTGATTTGTTTATGATAAACAATTGAGGACCTTCGTTTTTTTTCAAACCATATAAATATATAATGAAGTGGTGCGTCACCTTGAACAATAAACAAGCATGCAATGGCGTGCACAGTAACAAAGTGTTAACAAGGATCCTTGGCGACAAATTTGTGTATTGGCATGGCATGAAATAATGCTACACATACAAATAGATCATGGTTCGTTTTTAATTGTATTTTATTCAACTTGATGGTCGTTTTATGTTCGGCTTTTGAAGCACAATTCGGAAACTGTTCGATGGGTTGAGATTTGGTCTCATTAATTACAGGATTGCCCCTACAGCTCATAGCTAGCTAGGTACATGCATGTGGGTTTTGTTGAAATATGGTCTATATATATATATATATATATATATATATACATTTACTAGAAAACAATGCAATTTAAATTGATTGGGTTTGAATCTAGCCTTAACCGAATATAATGTTCGGTTGATATTTGGTCTACTTTTGTTGATTGTGTAATGGTAGGCTTAGACTAGACAGTTAGGCCAGTTAGGCTTAGACAAGGTTGTCAAATTCGTCCTTGTGTCGGGGCTGACGGGCAAAATTTAAGCCTAAACAACAACATATAATAAATAATTTCACTACTAATAGCATCAATGCCCTTTTTTATATTACCCCTAAACCAATTGGATTATGATACTCCTCAATTTATTGTGTCCTTCGGACTCTAATGTAAACAAAATTAGAAAAGAAGCGAAAAAAAATTAATAGGAATGCCACTTAATTCCACCTACGTACCCGCAATCCGAAATTTAGGAAAACGTAATACCCACGGCTAGCTTTGAGGACTATCTTCGTTTACCTCCAATAGTAATTGGTGGTTTAGATTAACTTTAGGGTCGCTTAAATTCGACACTAAATATTCTAAATTCTTTTTTCACCGGCATATATAATATTAATTTTTTTTCTTCATATTTTCTTTTTCTCATTACCTTCATCTCCGAGATCACCTAAATAGCCATCTAAGAACGAAGAAGAAAAAAGCAGAGATAATATTGAAGCATCTAAGAAGTTACTTCTTAGGCCTTCGATTTTCTCTTCTTCGTTGTTTGGGTGTTCTAATTCAATTTACTATAAAGGTATTAGGGCGCATTTAAGTTTCACGTCCAAATCCCATGGCGGATGAAAAACAAAAGGCTGCACTTGAAAGTAAAACATCTCTCTCTCTTTCTCTCTCTCTCTCTTCAAATGGTTTTCAACCGACTTCTAATTTTGGAAATTTTTTGTTGTGCATGCAGAGGATACAAGTGCAATAAAAAAAGGTAATTTCCGGGCACCATCTTGAAGTTCTTTTAGTTTGTATGCTCGTGTTAATAATCTGTTTATGTTGTGATTGCACAACAGTTTTGTCAACCAAGTCGTTGGGTTTAATCAAAGCATGGGAAGAAAGCGAGAAAACAAAAGTAGACAACAAGTAAGACTCAAATCTCTATGCTAATTCCACATTTTGCCAAACCATTTTGGCAATTAACACATTTCTCTATTTGACAGGAGAAACTTCGCACAATTGATTACATTTATTTTAAGAGCTTATATTTTTACTTTCCACATTTTCTAACAATAATGTATTGAAATTGTTGATTAGGACAAATAAAAAGTTATCTAATGTTGTTGCATGGGAGCTCAGCAAGCAAGCATACATTGATGCGCGACAGAAGAAGTTTGAGGTAATTAATAGGACTAACACTAGATTCAAGGCATTAATCTTTTGACAATAATAATAGAGCGTCAAAAGAAGTTTGAGATTGAAAATGTGTCCAGATATGATACGAACACATAACTTATGAAACGTTGTCATATCAGTTGCGATTCAAAACTTTGACGCTCGTGGCTTATTCTCATAATAATATATGTATTAATTAATTAGAAAGGGCCATTGATTATTGTTGCTTTTGAAAAATGTGACAGCAAAAACTAGAAAGGAAGAAGGCAATGTACGTAGAAAAGATGCAAAACAAAGTTGCTGAGATTCATAAGAAAGCAGACGAAAAAAGGACGATGGTTGAAGATGTGAAAGAGGAAGAACGTACAAAGGTAAAAGAGAAGGCTGACAAATTCCGTGAAATTGGGCATGTACCAAAGAAAATTCTATGTTTTAACTTTTGAAATTTGTGTGTGTTTGTGTGTTTTTTTGTTTTGTGTGCTTCACTCGATAGTTTTTAGTATACAACATGTGAAATTTAATGCCAATGTTGGGCATATATTTATGTAACCCAAGGCTAAAACATCTGTGGTACATTTTTATCTAATGAGATTTTGTATGAGCCAAACACACATAAAATTCGTCTTTTCAAAAAGAAATAATTAATGTAGCCGATTTTATCAGTCTTGTATCAAATATCAATTCTTTACCAAGCTGATGTGGTGCTGCTGATAAACTAAAACGACACCGTTTTATTGACTTCCCTCCCTACTTCGCATTTTATTACCAAAAACAATTCGATTAGGCTTGGCATGTTTATTATTCTAGTTGGATTGGGAAAAATCATGAGATGGGAGATAAGAAATATGTATGAGATCAACTAACCAAGTAAACATTCACCATTCGTTCCAGAAAACACTATTGTCATTGGCTTCATCCTTGGAAGCGGTTGCCGTTGTCGTGGTCGGAAAGTTGAACGGTCCATGGGAGAAGCCGTGCAGATCATCCTTGGGCTTGGGCAGCGTGACCTTGTAAAATTGTTGAAACTTGAACACCACAACCACCATTTCCATGAAGTTAATTCCTACGTGCACTAATACTTTTCCCTAAGTGATATAAGCAAGAGAACGAGTTGTTTAATTATTTTTACTGCCGTGAGGCCCGTGAACGTATTAGATGTCCAAATCGATTTCAAAGCCAGTCAAATATGGTTTCTGTTTCATAACTATTTTGTTCATGGATATTCAAGACGAGGAAATGTGATTTTGTACGAATATATATCAATGTTGTTCTTCAAAAGTAAACCTAAATTTTGTCTATTACAAAATACAACTTTTTATAAAATAAAATAAAAAAATTACAAACCATATAGAAATGAAAAATCGAACATAGAACATTGGGTACGTGGGAACGCTCTTAACACATAACACATAATAAAGTAATACTATTAAGTAAACCATTACACATATACTGAGACGAACGAAGCTATACATATATAGATTTTGCCTACATGTATTTGCCTTGGATAGCCTCAAAAGATGTTGAATGTTGTAAAGTCAACAATGTGGATCCCAAAATAGCAAGCCCCACTACCCAATTGATTGAAGAATATTAATGATGTTTGTCTGCCAATTATTCGAGTGAAGTCAAATGCTTGTGAAGTGAACAGCCAATGTCTTTGGCCTATAAATAGATACCTCCATCAGTAGAAAAGGGTGCTTAGAGAAGAGGAAGAGAAGGAAGAAAGAAGGTGAGTGAGTGGACAGGAAAGAGAGCAGAGAGAAATTCTCCAAGAGAGAAAATTCAGTGAGCCACACGTATTGTAAACACTAAAGTTGTAGCCCTATTATTTTATATAGTGGAAAAGTTACTGCTGCTGCTCTCCGAGAACGTAGGCATAGCCGAACCTCGTTAAATGCTGTGTCTCATCTACTTTACGTGCAGCTCAATATTTTAGCACATATTCCGCTCATTTTATAACACGTTATCAGCACGAGAAGCTCTTAGGTATAATTTTTGTGCTGCACTATTATCTATACTACTAACCATTATGTTGATGTAAGGAAGAAAAGTAGTGGAGGAGCTGTGGTCTGCTAGAGAGATATACGAGCAAACCAACTGGAAGGATAAGCTCCCAGCCTCTTACTATTTCTATTATTTTATTATTTCTCCACACAATTTAATATTCATACTAACATCCAAAGCTAGTGAAGCTTGCAAGTGAAAAGAAGAAAAGCCAACATAATTTGTCTAGCTTTCAAACTAATGAATCATGGTGTTGATAAGATTCCAACGAAGAAAAAAAAAGGGTTGGAAAAGCTTCCTGCAACTTTTAGAATTATTGCCCAAGGTCTTCTGACCATACTAATATATTATATTCATATATATATATATATACAGTAATTTTATTATTAGCTTTAACGGACGGTTTCACTTTCTATATTTTTAGTGGTGATTTTTATCCCCACAACTATTTTATTTACTGTATGGTGTAAGTTCATTACCCATACAATTTATTTACTGTATGGTGTAGGTTTATTACCCATACGACAGTATTTATTTAAAAGTGTGGCCCGTGTTTATCGTCCACACAACTGCCTTTACTTTTATTTAAAAGTATGGAGCAGAATTAGTGCCCATACAAGCACATTTACTTTATTAAAGTATGATGTGGAATTAACCATCATACTTTATGAATTTATTTTATTGCACATTTACTTTCATTTAAAGTATGGTGCGGGATTAACGTCCATACAGCAAGCAATTTGCTTTACCGCACATTAAATTTTATTTAAAGTATGGTGCGGGTTTATCGTCCATACTAGTAATTTATTTACAAGCAATTTATTTTATGGATTAATTGTGCGGTATGATGAGTTTTTACAGTATGCAGATCAGGACCAGAAGTTCCTTGATCCTCATCATACAATTACATCAGGACTTGAAGATCTTTGATGATGATATTGATATGAGAGCTGTCAGTCTCTCCTGTACTATATTTGTAAACATGTGATTGGACTTGAGGGTCCTTGATCCTTGACATGTAAATAAGGACTTGGAGTTCCTTGATGATGTAACAGTACCGTATTAGTTAAAAGTGCCGTACACATGAATAATAACTGTACTGGCAAATGTACTATACACATGAATAGATACGTATTCATGACTTGATGAATAGTACCGTATACATGAATAGTGACGTATGCATGAATATTAACCATTTTGGGTAAACCGTCACTATATACAAAAAGGAACCTGCAGTTCCTTAAACTCATGGATGAGCAATTAAATGAGATGCCAGAAGTTCCTCAAAATATGGACAATTATGTAAGGACTTGAAATCCCGAAATATGTACAGAAAATTGTAAAAATGTCCATACCATGAGAATATGTGATTTTGGCCCGAAGTTCAAAATCTAAGGGGATTGAATGTCCATACCATGAGAATATGTGACTTTGGCCTGAAGTTCAAAATCTAACAGTGTTGAGAACCTAAAGTTCCAACAGTTAAATGGACAACCCTTGAGGTATTATTGCAGATTGTGGTATGCCACATATTTCTTTGGCATAAGAAGATGATGAATTTAATAAAGTTCGATTTTGTTATAATAGACACCTCAAGGAAGAAATATATTTTGTGAATTCCGGTTGTTAAGAATACACCGCGAAATGGATAATATCAGTATAAACCTCAAATGATGAATTGAGGCTCCCCACATATTTTATTATATATGGGCCAGAAGCCCATGGATCCAAATATATGAGAGATCCTGAATTTGAAGTTGTGAGTATATAGTAGTTAATGCTCTTCACTACTATATTGCGATATTATCGTAGCTTTTATTCAATTCATATTTAATGTACATTTGAAAAGGGCGAATAAATTCTTCAAAAGTAAACCTAAATTTTGTCTATTACAAAATACAACTTTTTATAAAATAAAATAAAATAATTACAAACCATATAGAAATGAAAAATCTAACATAGAACATTGGGTACCTGGGTACGCTCTTAACACATAACACATAATAATAAAGTGATACTATTAGGTAAACCATTACACATATACTGAGATGAACGAAGCTATACATATATAGATTTTGCCTACATGTATTTGCCTTGGATGGATAGCCTCAAAAGATGTTGAATATTTAATTAACTTTTTTTGTTTATATTTAAAAATAAATTTTGGTAACCTTTTATTGGTTTGACAAATGCATGATTGTATAATATAGGCTATAAATAAAATTAGGGTTTGATTCAAAAAACATCAAAAGATTCCTACACAATCAAAATGTGTGTATATATATACAACTCATTCTAGCTACTAGCCATTTGATCGAGTTACATATATGATCTAAAAATAGTAATAATCCCATAATGAACAAGCTAAAACTTACCCTGGATCCTATTTCTGGAAAACTCAGTCAAACCAATCTGCCATTGAGTTATTTTAAGCTCCAAAACCAATGGAACTTTCTTCACGTGTCCTCCATACACCTTGGAACTTACCTTCTCCACTCATTTACCCATTTGATTTTGGACCTTTAATTTACTTTCCCCAACTACAAGAAAAAGGTGATAGTTGATGGGCAAAAATCAGAGTTAGTTCAATCTCAAATTGCAAGCAATTGGAGATTGAACTTCCAAGGTTTCCTGCTGAACGCTCATTAAATCTTGTTGCAAATTCTTTGTTTCCTATTAAACCATCTTTTCTGTTGAGCGATCTTCATTGATATCTTTGGGACAACAGGAAAAATGTCGTTCAGTGGAACCCAACAGAAATGCAAGGCCTGTGATAAGACTGTTCATTTCATTGACCAATTATCTGCTGATGGTGTCACATACCATAGGCCCTGCTTTAAATGCAGTCATTGCAATGGACAACTTTCGGTAGGTTTACATACATATGACTTTTTACCTAGCTAGCACCGTATTAACGTATTAACTGATTAGTGCTTGAATATACTTACATATATTTTAATTTGAATGCTTGTTTAAATGTGTGTCTAGATTTATAATCTTACAACTTAATATGTCACACTTTGCAAGAGATATAGAGATGATGAATTTAGGGTGCATCTACGGAGCGAATTCTCCTTTAATGAGAATATATATAATTCAAGGGATTGTGATCCATCTACTCTATAGTGGAGAATGGTGAAACATAAATCAAACAAAGACTATATTCGTGTTTCCATTAAATGTGAACTCGTATTGTAGAAAAATCCGGAGAATTAAAGAGCATATCAAATATGGGCTTGTAGTTAAAATTGGTCTTCTAAATCAACGTGGTTTAGGGCTGAAAGAAATAAACAAGCTTTGGATGTAGGATAAGGCAGTTGTTTGCTTGTGTGTATTTTACAGATGAGTAGCTACTCCTCCATGGAGGGAGTTTTGTACTGCAAGCCTCATTTCGAGCAATTGTTCAGGGAGTCTGGAAGTTTCTCCAAGAAACTTACATGTAAGATCCCTCTTCCCATTGCAAAATATCTTGGTATATAAATCCATTTTCTCTCTCTCTTTTTTAGTCCTTTCTGATTTCCCATTTTTGACCTAACAATGTTTCGTTCCATATGTTTGATGTACAGGTGGAAAGTCACAAACTGAATTGGTACACATATAAACTCATTATTATATGCTTAATATTTCTTTTTTCTTGGTTTCTGCTAGCTTATACACGTTCTTCTTTATATGTACAGGGTAGGACCCCTAGCAAACTGTCCTCAATGTTCTCTGGGACTGTAGACAAATGTGCAGTCTGCACCAAAACTGTGTATCCACTAGAGAAGGTTTGAATCCCATGTCTTCCCATTTCTCTCTCACGAATTAACATGTTGAAAGTGACCACAAGGTCGTATGTAACACACTGCAAATTTGTTATCATACACGTCAAAATTAATATTTTAAAGCGCTTAAAAATTAAGTGAATAATAACAAATTGAGAGTGGAAATATTATTTCAATTGTAATTTGATGCACCGTGTGATTAATAGTCTGTGGTTTGGCTTTAGATTTGGTGAATTCTAAGAGATATTTTGTAATACAGGTTACTATGGAGGGAGAGTTTTACCACAAGTCATGCTTCAGGTGTAATCATGGGGGTTGCTTCCTCTCACCCTCAAACTGTGCTGCTCTGGATGGCATTCTTTATTGCAAGCACCACTTTGCCCAACTGTTCAAGGAGAAGGGCAGCTACAACCACCTCACCAAGACTGCTTCAGTCAAGAAAAATGGAGCTCCAATGCCCGAAATGAAACCCGGGGAAGCCGATTCAGAGAAGGCACAAGAAGTAGCAGAAGACCCAAAACAAGAAGCAGAGGGAGAAGCAGAAGCAGCACAGGATTCAGCCCCACAGGGGCAATCATAAAAATGTGCACCACCCAATGCCATGTTCCACTAAGCTTGTGGTGTTGGGATTTTTGCTTTAATGATTTGTAAAACATGTTAAAAGGAAAACAGAATTTCTGCCTCTCTTTTTTTGCTGATAATTTGAATCGATGTCTTGAGGAAGTTGAAATTTCAATGCAATGAAAGTAACGTCCTCGATCTTTCTTACAATTAAAGGCCCAAGATGCTATGTTTCGTTGGGTCAGTGGAATTTGTTGTACTGGGCTCGAAGGTTATGGATCACATACAAACTTTATTTTAAAATATATAATTATATTCAAGTATTGAACTCCAATTGTTTATTTTTCAACTCTTTATTTATAGTTGATTTTTGAAAAACATATATGCAAATTCACAGAGCGGTTCATCCAATTCAGATATTCACGACGAAAAAAATACTAAACCTCATTCAGATAGGCCCTTGAAAGGAGAAGGCCTCCATTTTCAAGTATTATATAATTAGAGTGAAGGAAAAATTAGAAAGAAATTAGACTGATAATTGCTTCCCATGGAATATATAACATTAACTAATTCTATACAACAATACCAAAAAAAGAAAATTATTTGTTGTATAATTACTGGGGGTGGTGAATGGTAATTGCTTCCCATGGAAAAAGTTACAGTGGGCAGAAATTCACAACTACGATTTTGTTAAAAGATAATTAAATTGCCTTCCTTAAAATAAATTTTTTTAAAAAAAAGATAATTAAATACCACGTTGGTACAAAATCTCCAATAGCTCACTCTGTCACTCAATCACTCTCAGTTTCACAGCTCAAAGCCTTTACTCAGTAATCTTATGATTATCCGAATGGCCTCCATTAACGCTCTCTGAAATCCGAAGAGCGTGGCTGCTCCCTTATCTCTCAAGAGATGGACGGCTTCTCTCTCACCCTCACCTCCAACGCCACCTCTTTCTTTCCTACTTCAACTAGAATTCCTTTACTTTCATCCAGAACATCAAGAAGACTAGAAACCCAAATTTTCCCGCCGAAGAATACTAAATTCATTGTTTTCAGTTCCAAAGAAGAGCCGAGGCTAGACCCACTGGACCAAATGGAGATGAAATTCGGTCGCTTGATCGGCGAGGACCCCAAACTTACTTTAGCCAAGGTATGTATGTGTTGTTTGTGTATTATGGCATACCAGTTGTTTGCTAAAAGTTGCATATGAACTTGTCATATTGGTAGAAAAGCAAACCCAGAAGTTAGTTATATTGAAAGTGAGAAGAGTTATCTTCTCTGTATATATATGTGTATGTATATATTCTTATGAGTGGTTCTGTTGAAATGTAATTTTTTTGAGAATATTATTATTTTGTGTTGTAGATATTGGGTAGAAAAGCAAACCCAGAAGCTACTTATATGGAAATTGAGAAAAGTTTTTACAAGAACAAGGGTAAATTGATTGAGATAAAGGAGGTACCTTTTAATGGGTCTAAGGAAGTTCCAACCACCCAAGAAAAGAAGGTACCTTTTGATGGGCCCAGGAAAGTTCAGTCATCTACTTCCTTGGATGGTTTGAACTTGGTTCGACCGGTGCCAAAGAAAGGAGTCAAATTTGAAGTGGATTATAAGCCAAGAGTGTCCGAGATTAAGAACCTGAGACGCCCAGTTGCCAAGCCTGTGGAACGTACTAAAAGTAGTGTTCCTAATGTTATTTTGAGAAAGCCAACTTCGTATTATGAGGATGACGATGAAGATATGTCGTCGAGGTTGAGAATAAAACCGAATTTATCGGTGAAGATGAGAAATGAGCAACCAAAGGAGATGTTTAGTGATATGACATTGTTGAGAAAGCCCCAAGCGGTGAGTGTTGATAAAAGTAGTGAAAATAAAAAAGAGCAATCTAGTGATGTAGACAGGAATGTCATTGGTGATGCAGAATTGGAAAAGTGGAGAGAAGAAGAAAATGATGAAGTTAGTGGTTTTACTCTATTAGAAAAGCCCATAGCAATCGGCGTCGAAACAAAGAGTGAAAATGATAATGAGCAACTTGAGAATCAAGAATCCAGTGCCACTGATAATGTTCAAGATAATAATGGATTGAAGGATTTTTATGGATCTACTGCAACTAGCGAAGGAACAAGAAACAGTCTTGAAGAATCCAAGGATGACTCCCTTATAGGTACTACTCTATGTTGTATTATAGAATTTATTCAGCTAGGATTGTCAAATTAATATTGTGCTTGAAATTTTAAGGATTACAGCAATATGAGCAGAGCACTATGGAGTCCAATGAAGAGGTATCTGCTGTGAGTGAACTGTCCGATACAAACTTACCTGTTTCTAATGTTGAGTTGTCTATAGACACTGCACTACAAGGAAAACCAAAAAGGTAAGTAAAGTCAGTCTTAATTGTTTGTCTCCACCATTAAGATTCTATTTTGTCTGATTAATAGGTTGTTTTCTTACAGATTTGACATACCTGTGAAAGAAGCATCTGTTAAAGAAGCAGAAAGTAATCTTGTTGAGTCTGGGAATCTCCTTTTTGCATCACCCATTGAGGTCAGGTTATTTGTTACTTTTGACTTAGTTATTTCCCTAATTTGATTTATTTCCTGTTACAAAGGCCTCATTCTCTATAAATATTACTATAGGGACATGAAGATGCTGATTGGGTTATGGCTGAAAATCTGGTTAAGAGAGGAGATAGGGGAGATGTAGAACTGATAAGTGCTAGCACCAGAGGTTTTGTTGTAAGTACACTTCAGGCATTCTTCCTAGGCTTTAAAATGTAATGCACTTCTTTTATTTTTTGTTAACCATACATCTTTGCATTTCACCTTTCTGAATTTGATTTAACCTTTGTGACAGGTATCTTTTCGCTCTTTAATAGGATTTCTGCCATACCGTAATCTTGCTTCCAAGTGGAAGTTCTTAGCTTTTGAGTCATGGTTGAGACGGAAGGGCTTAGACCCATCATTGTACAGGCGAAATTTGGGGATCATTGGAAGTTATGATATTGTGGACAAGAATGCTCTTCTTAATCCAAGCCTGGATCCTAATGTAGTTATAAAAAACGACGGAGAAGTTTCACCAGATATGAAATTGGAAGAACTTCTTATGATTTATGACCAGGAGAAAATCAAATTCTTGTCATCATTTGTTGGCCAGGTTTGAAGAAAGTGAACTGCAATTCGAAAAATGACAGTTGCATTTGGAAACTCTTTTGTCACTATTTTATTCCTTTTAATGAATATTTATTATTTAAAACTTACTTTTGTAGAAAATAAAAGTAAATGTGGTGTTGGCCAACAGAAAGTTTGGGAAGCTTGTATTTTCAGTGAGGCCGAAAGAGAAGGAAGAGTCGGTTGAGAGAAAAAGAAGTCTCATGGTGAGAGACCACATCCAGTTGTGATGTATCTGGCATGTTGTCTGTTAATCTTTTGCACCTATTCTTTAAATTACACTGTTTGGTAAAAATTAGTTCCACTTTCTAAATTCAAGAGTTTTTCATGTTCAATATTTTCCGAAAACCAAATATTTTTGCTTTACGAAGGTTGGTGAAAACCACATTTTTTATAATAGCTTTTTGAGTATGACATGCTAAGGGGTTTACTTTTTGTGGTTGGAACTTGGAAAGGAAATTTATCTTTAAATGACTGTTGTATAAGATAGATATATTAGAATTCTATGTGAACCCTTATCCTTTATTCCCAAAATTGGGGTTTATTATTTCATCCAAATAACTGGAAAGTAATCTCATCCTTGATAGGTGTCTGAATGCCATGTTTTTTTTCTAAAGCTTTTTGAGCATTTAGCGATTCTGCACTATGTAGTCTTAATCTCTTATGGAAATTCTTATGGCAGGCCAAACTTCAAGTCGGGGATGTCGTGAAATGCTGCATCAAGAAAATTACTTATTTTGGTATTTTTGTTGAGGTAACTGAAAGGTTTGCCGCTCATTTTCTTGGGAAGTTTTTTTACTTTAGTGTTCTGATTACAGTTTGGTTCCATGATGAGGATTTTTGTATTTATTTATCTAATCAAAACTATTTCTTGATTAACGGCCCTTGGTACCATCCGGTTTGAGCTCCATGCTTTGTGGTATAATCACTGAACCATATTTCTAATCAAAACTGATCCTAATTAAAATGATGTAGGTTGAAGGAGTGCCTGCATTAATCCATCAGACAGAAATATCTTGGGATGCCACTGTGGATCCTTCTTCATACTTCAAAGTTGGTCAGGTAATATGGTGAATGATCAAACTGTAGCATATTTACTATTGTTTACTAAGTCTATGCTTCTGAAGTTTGAGACTGGGCCAGTAATGAAGGCACGATGAACATATATCTTGGTTGAGTAAAAGCTGTCTTATCTCTTCAATTATTTTGTGCTTTTCTCTTGGCTGAACCCAATGAAATGCTTTGTATTCTTTCCATTTCTATAGGCTACTTTTCTCTATGTATCTTGTTATACATGTAAAGAAACTCTTTCTGATCTCAGATTTTGGAGGCAAAAGTTTACCAACTGGATTTTTCACTTGAACGCATCTTTTTATCATTAAAGGAGATTATGGTAATGTATATCTTATACCTTTTGTACATACAAATTTCTAATTTTTATTGAGCTTTCAAAGAAAGATCAATTCCTATCTGTGGCAGCCAGATCCATTGATGGAGGCCTTGGAGTCTGTGGTTGGTGATCGTGATAGCGTGGATGGGAGATTAGAAGCAGCACAAGCAGATACTGAGGTTATTATTATTATTTTTTCACATGTTGAGTAGGGACTATTAGCTGGTTACATCATCATAGTTGTGCACCGCACAGAGCGTACTCGTGACCTGTAATTATTAAAATCATCTTTAGTTAAGAATAAGAGGAAACATATACGTGACAATGAAACAGTGAAAAAAGAGGCTTTAATGCTGGTAAAGTGGGAGGTTTTCGAGAACTTTTTAGTTGCAAGGGTTTAAATCAGCAAGAAGCCAAGAACTTATTTTGTTTAAGATGCATGGACTAGGGAAAAAAAAGTTAGGATGTATATAGTTTATTTTGCCTCTTTGTATATATACCTGCATTAGTAAGGTGCCTCAGAATTTGATTCAGAAAGCTATTAGTTGTTGCCAATCTAATTTATCTCTTTGATCATCAATCTAAGTTCATTCATCATATGTTGATCTCTTTGGTGGTTTGATAGGGAGGACATGAACCCATATGATACATATGTAAATTATCTTGTAACCGATTGAATGGACTATGTAAATTATGTTTCCATTGCTAATTCATATTATCCAATTCCATGGTTTTTTGACAGTGGGTTGATGTAGAATCTCTTATAAAAGAGCTGCAACAAACTGAAGGAATCCAGTCTGTATTAAAAGGTCGTTTTTTCTTGAGCCCGGGCTTAGCTCCAACATTTCAGGTATGAAGATCTAGATTTCTTGGATTCAGTTAGGTAGATAAAAATATAAGGTTGATATGAAGGTGGATAGCATTGTGTGCTTTAAGAAGTGTCGTCTTGTAACTTTCTTCATCTAAGTTAATCACGAAAACTTTTAGATTTGTGACATTTGGTTAGGAATTATTTGCATAGTGTATAGTAATCTAGATTTCAAAAGAAGTAACATGTCAATGATGCATGGTTGATGAGTTTGTTTAACAAATTGCACATATTGGTACTTCACAATGTGTGTGTGATACAAATATTTATTCAAGGCATCTCATTGTGTTGATTCTCTCTCTGCCCCGTTTTAATGCTATATTTCAATATTATGCTGGGCCTCGCCACTGCAGATACACAAATATGTTTTCATATCATGTTAGAAAAACTAGTTCAGCTTATCATCTCCTAAATATCTGTACATTTTCAAAATAGTTTAAACTTTTCTTGCCATACTCAAGTATCTTCTTCAATCTATCTTCTAAATGCAGGTTTATATGGCATCCATGTTTGAGAATCAGTACAAGTTACTTGCTCGATCTGAAAATAAAGTACAGGAGGTAGGTTTTGCCAGTTTTATTGACAATCCAACAGAACTAGATCACGATACTCTGGTGTTGCCGAATTTGAAAATCTCATGCTTTTGATAAATTCATTGCTGAAGAGGCAATAGTTTTTATGGAACTCATCTAAATGTACGTGTTCCTGAAGTCTGAGTTTTATGCTTTGACCAAATGACCCTCCTGCTTCCCTACCCTTCATAGTTGATTACAGAAATTTTATTGAAAATAATTCCAAAAATGTCATCCATTATTGTTATTCCATCTAATATATGATCGCGTTTGCTTTTCTCAACCAAAACCCAGACATTAGTAGCATTTCTTAAAAGTAGACACTTAAGTGATTATATTAGAGTGAAGAATCAATAATTGATTGCATTACTTTTTGCAGGTTATAGTTCAAGCATCACTGGACAAGGAAGAGATGAAGTCTGTGATTCTAACATGTACCAGCAGAGTAGGCTAGTTCTGTTCTTTCTTGTTATCTAGGTTGTAAACTGGGAGAAGGCAGTTTCGTTCATGACAAGCATCTTTAGGAATTTTGTAGAGAAGTAGAAAAGGATCGAAATTGTTTGTTCATTTTGTAGAGGCAGGGGTCTGTAAATCCTCCAAGCTATAATGAAAAATCACATCAATATAAGTAATATTTATTTAATTTAGTACTATTACAAAGGGATTCAAACTTGAGCGTCCCTCTTCAAACTTCGAGAAGAAAAAAAAAAACTATTACAGCACAAGTTATTGATTCGGTTTTGTTAGTCACTTATGAAATCCACAATATCTCATTATTTTTAAGCAATTTGATGATATATTTAGTATATAGGTTAGATAATATAAAGAGGAAAAAAATTTCGGCCCAAGGGATTACCAAAAAGAACGGAAAAAAATAAAAATTTCACGTTTGTTATTGGTAAAAATGTTTGAAGAATCTAATTCTCAACAAACAAAGAAAAGAAGAATCTATGTTGGCCACAGTGAACCGAACTACGTCGACAAAAACAGTCAACGACATACTTTCAACTTTGACTGCAAGGTTAGCTTCCTGAATAAACGTGTTTCGGTTATCTCGGCGTCGTGTCGTGTCTGCTAGTAAAATCCATGGAGTCATGAACCATGTGCAGGCGGTTCTCTATTGATGAAAATACCCTTCATAAATCATCATTATCCCCCTCTGGCTGGCGCCCTCCCAGTAATTATCTCCGAATGCCACTTGCTTCGTCAGCTCAGAACCAGAATATTCAAAACCCTGAAGAAGAAAAAAAAACTGACACCTCTCTCTCTCTCTCTCTCTCTCTCTCTCTCTCTTTGCTTCTTCTTTAGTGCAAAGTTTAGAAAAGATTAGATAAAGAGAAATAGTGGGGTGCAGGAAGAGAAAAGAGAGAGATGATGTGCGGTTGGAGCTTTCCTCTCATGTTTTTGGTATTTTAGCCCTAAACCCAAAAATAATTGGACAAAATAAGGGTATAGCCGAGCGGCTATACTCTTCAGACATGTTGATTCCAATATTTTAAAGGTATAGCCCAGCATATTCCAACGAACACGAAGCTTGCACTCGCAGTCAGTGCTCCGTCCTCCGGGTTCGGCACCGAAAAAATACCAACCCGCCTAGGCGCCCGCCCCGCCGCCTAGCTCCCGCCCAGCCGCCCAGCTCCCGCCTAGTCGCCTAGCCACCGCCTAGCCGCCTAGCGCCCTGTTGGCGACCGCCTAGCCGCCTAGCACCCGCCTAGCGACCTCCTAGCCGCCTAGCCGCCCGCCTAGGCCGATTTTTCAAACGCTGCGATTGACTGAAATACTTAAAGTTGGATGATGTTTTCATAGAAGATGAGGGGTTTTTCAAATGGATCTCATGTTCATGTAAGTGCGTCAAGGAGTTACGTCTTGAAGATATTTTTGGAATAAATCAGATCACCATTGCAACTCCTCTTTGAAATCTTTTAGTTTTGTGCTTGAAATTGTCAGGGGATGATGTATGGATTGGCCAAAGTTTGGGGAAATCTACGTCTTTAGAAAAAGCCCAGTTTTTTCTGGAATCTAATGGCCGTTGCTTTAAAATATTGTCTGAGGTTCTCTGCAGTATAAACAAGGTTGAAACTCTTGTTCTAAACAGAGAGACCACCATGGTAACTAGACACTACTCTTCAAGATGTTCTTTTTATTTAATGATTTTTGTTTTTTCAATTTTGTCTTGTTTAGTTTACGTTCTTTCCCAGCATGGCAATAGGGCTAACTTAATTTCAGAAAACTGATGGCAATAAGATTTGGTTATATTTTTCATTAATTTTGGTTATACTGGCTAGAATGAAATTTCATGTTGATGTTTCTTGTTTGTTTTAGAATTGTCAGTCTGAAACTTTGTAATAGTACTTTGACAGATCAAGTACTTCAAAAACTATGATAGTTTCAACTTTTAGTTAGTAATTCTATGGAGATTTCATGCCACTGCTATTAGAGAATGTTTGTTATTTGTCAAGGAATGTGTAATTTGAGTACTTTGGAAATCATGTCTGACCAGAATTCTTTGAACCTAAAACTGATGTAAGTGAAAGTGTTGCCTATTTCTTTCCCCCTCTCTTTCATTATTAGTTTTTTTTGGGTGCGGAAATTTCAACTGATTTGCTTGTTGATTGTTGCCTTTCCCGCAGTGTTCTGGGTTTAATATGGGATATTGGAGATTGCAAAACATTTCTTTTATTCATCAACTTAAGGACTAAACATAGAGCTTTCCATTGGATCTAATGGAATTCAGTTTGCAAAATATGTGCTCGAGCATGCGCAGAATTTGAAGAAAATGACAGTTTTTCATTCACCTCAGCAGTCGAAAGCTGTAAGGAAGATAACAAAAAGCATGATTGCTTCCAGTGCCAAACCTGTCTTTTTGGAGGATAGGGAAAGAGGAAGATAATCATAATCTGAACTGCTCACCAGATGAAGGGTCGTCAAGGGTTGTCTCCCCAAACTTCCAGAGAGCTCAATCAGATCAACTGTCTTCCCTATGCTGTTCGATGTTTTGTTTGAATATAAGTGTACGTGTTATTTTCGTTTAACTCAACTGTGTACTGATTGACAATCCTAGACCATTTGTGCTTTTTTTTGAAGTCAAAAGTGAACTGCGTAGAGGTTCCTCCAATATTTTAAGAGCCACATAATTTGGTAGATTACAAGAAGCTTATAGTTTTTGACTTTTTTAGTAGCTGCTTTTTGTTACTTGCCACTTAGGATTAGTCAGTTCGGTTTTTGTTGGTCACTTATGAAATCCACAATACCTCATTTTTTGAAGTAATTTGACAGTATATTTAATATATAGGTTAGATAATATAAAGGAAAAAAATTTCCGCGGAATAGATTACCAAAAACAACACCAAAAAAAAGAGAAAATTTTCACGTTTGTTATTGGTAAAGACGTTGGAAGAATCTAATTTCTCAACAAACAAAGAGAAGAAGATGGTGGGCGCGTGGCTATACTATTTATAAAAATAATTCTAAAAAAACGACCCAAGTAATGCTAAGGGGCTATAATATATATCCGCGATACTAATTCTTTTAATAAAAAAAAAATTCACAGTATAGCCGTGCGGCTATAGTATTTTTATTTTTTTTAAAAGGACCTACGTAAAGCCGGGCGGCTATACTCTTTCTTTTTAATAAAAATTCGAAGTAAAGCCTCACGTTTATACTATTTATAAAAATAAAAAAATTTAAAACAAACAACCCACTTAAGCCGGGCGGCTGTACTCTTGTTGCTATACTCTCTTTTTTTTATAAAAAAAAATCCCGAGTCTAGCCACGGCTACACTATTTTAAAAAAATGACCTAAACGCCGCACGGTGTACTTTTATATATTTTTCAAAAATCAGGGGTTTAGCCGCGCGGCTATACTATTTATAAAAATAAAAAAAAGGGACCTGCCTAGAGCCTATTGCCCTCCAAGCGATTCGCCAATATAATAAATTCACACTTTTTTATATTAAAAAAATTAAAATTAAAATTAAAAGGACCTTTCTAGTTGCATTATTTTATACTTTATTTATAGATATTAATTTTTAATCAATAATATGCGAAATTTTTGTGTATTATACGTGAATTTTTTGTGTGTATTGAAAATTTGGCAAAAAACAAGTGTATTAACGTACGTGTACAACACAAGTATTAAACGTAAAAATGCTAAATTTTTTATACGGGAAATAACTCTAGTAATGTAAAACCTCAAAAGAGGACAATAGAGACTCGGGTAATGGCCTAATAGTAATGAATAATGTTCTAAACTACTCTTATAGATAAACAAAAATGGGGGAAAAACAATTATAAAAAAAGATCACAGTGTCTATGTAAAGAGTATAGCCGCATGGCCATACTATATATATAAAAATTTCAAAAAAGGGAGACTTTGGAAAAGCCCAAAGGAGAGAGAAATTTTTTAAAAGAAGCCAAAATGGACAAAATTGCCCTTATTTATTTTTTGATTTCCTAAGGAATCCTTTACATTTGCATGTCTTTGGTTTGAAAGTTGAGAGGTTTTTCTGTCTTTTTTGAAAAAGCTTTGGCTTTTTCCAAAAGTGAAAGTTTTTTTATGGGTAAAACCTAAATTTACCTAAATGGAATGGGTACTTTAAAAAAAGACCCAAGTAAAGCCGAGCGGCTATACGCTTTTTTAAATAAGAGGGCTATACTATTTATTATAATAATAAAAATTGGAACCGCCTAACGCCTATTGCCCGCCATGTGTTTAAAAAAAGTATAACCGGCTACACCCTTTTTTATAATAAAAAACTGACGTATAACCGCGCGGCTCGACTCTTTAAATAACAGACACGTTGATCATCTTCTGTTATTCTACTTTTTATATTGACCGTTCTAACACACACAGTGATTAGAAGCTACACACAACACAAAAGCCTTTTCAACATAAGCCTTTTCTGCTCGATCTGAAGATAAAGTACAGGAGGTAAGTTAATTAGATTTTGCTAGTTTTGGTGACCATCCAACAGAACTAGATCACAATACTCTGGTTTTGCCAAAGTTTTATTGAACTCAATCTAAATGTACATTTTCCTGAAGTAGACACTAAAGTAGTTATATTAAAGTGAAGAATCAATAATTGATTGCATTACTTTTTGCAGGTTATAGTTCAAGCCTCATTGGACAAGGAAGAGATGAAGTCTCTGATTCTAACATGTACCAGCAGAGTAGGCTAGTTCTGTTCTTTCTTGTTATCTGGGTTGTAAACTTGGACTTGGAGAAGGCAGTTTCATTCATGACAAGCATCTTTAGAAATTTTGTAGAAAGTTAGAAAAGGATCGAAATTGTTTGTTCATTTTGTAGAGGCAGGGGTCTGTAAATCCTCCAAGCTATAATGAAAAATCACATCAATATAAGTAGTATTTATTTAATTTAGCACTATTACTAAGGGATTCAAACTTGAGCGTCCCTCTTCCAACTTTCAGATTAAAAAAAAAAAAAATTATAGCACCAGTTATTGGTTCGATTTTGTTAGTCACTTATGAAATTCATAATATCTCATTATTTTTAAGCAATTTGATAATATATTTAGTATATAGGTTAGATAATATAAAGAGAAAAAAAAATTCGGTCCAATGGATTACCAAAAAGAACGAAAAGAAAAGAAAAATCTCACATTTGTTATTGGTAAAAATGTTTGAAGGCCAAAGAAGTGAGAAATTTTTGAGTTTTTATCAAAAATAGCCAAAATTTATCCCATACTTTCATAAATGTCAGTTTTTATAAAAACTTTCTAAAATAGCCAAAAACTCACTTAAAAATACTCAAAAGCCCTCAAAACTAAAACCCACAAAAACCTAAAAAAGCAAAACACGAAACCTGTAATCTATGTTTTCATTTGATTTTAAACATAAAAACTCCCCTATGTTAGTATATGTTGTCTCCGTCATTGGGCTCGAAGCTTTGGTATTATTTGTTGTCATCAGCCATGTTGATGCTATCACCATTGGAGGACACGCACAACCCTTTGTCAGCCATATATGGACTTCAAAGTTGCTAATTAGATTCCGATATGAACTTTAACATTGCGGAGATGAATCAATAACTCTATAAATGCCTTGTTAAATACATAATACAAATATATGGCTTATTAGAGATAATTAAGTAATTAGATAATGGAGATGAATCAATAACTCTATCAATGTTGGGTGGATGCAGTACTCGAACTAGCTAGGAATCAAGTCATATTCATGGTTCAACTCCTCCAATGATATTATAACATGGGATCAAACCTTTGTGTTTTATAGATGTTTAAAATCAAATTGAAAACAAAGATTGCATTTTTTTTATAAAGGTTTTTGTGGGTTTTTACTTATGAGGGTGTTTGAGTAATTTTAGGTGAGTTTTTTGCTATTTTTGAAAGTTTTTATAAAAACTGACATTTATGAAAATATGGGGTAAATTTTGGCTATTTTTGATAAAACTCAATTTTTTTTAAAAGAAGTCAAAATGGACAAAATTGCCTTTATTTATTTTTGGATTTTCTAAGAAATCCTTTACATTTGTATGTCTTTGATTTGAAAATTAAGAAATTTTTCTGTCTTTCTTTTTTTAAAAATAAAAGTTTTTTTTATTACTAAGAACTAAATTTATTAAGAAAGTAATTCTCAACAAACATAGAAAAGAAGAATCTATGATGGCCACAGTGAACCGAACTACGTCGACATAAACAGTCAACGTCGTACTTTCAACTTTGACTGCAAGGTTAGCTTCCTGAATAAGCGTGGCCTTGTTTCAGTTATCTGGGTGTCGTGTCGTGTCTGCTAGTAAAATCCATGGAGTCATGAACCATGTGCATGCGGTTCTCTATTGACGAAAATACCCTTCATAAATCATCATTATCCCCCTCTGGCCCCCTCCCTGTCTTTAATTATCTCCGAATGCCACTTGCTTCATCGGCTCAGAACCAGAATATTCAAAACCCTGAAGAAAAAAAAAAACTCTGACATCTCTCTCTCTCTCTCTCTCTCTCTCTCTCTCTCTGTTGCTTCTTCTTTAGTGCAAAGTTTAGAAAAGATTAGATAAAGAGAAATAGTGGGGCGGAGGAAGAGAAAAGAGAGAAATGGGTATGGGAACAAGCACATTTGTCATCAGATGGATCAACTTTCTCACCATGGTATGTTTTTAACTTTTGTTCTTTGTGGGAGCTTTGCGAAAACTGAAAAGATTGCTTCTTTTTGTTCTTTTCGTTAACTCCATTTCTGGGCATTTGCTTATTTGAAGGCCAGTTATCTCCTAAATGACTAAATGGGTTTGTTTCTGTTGCTGGGTTTTGATGCTCAATGCCTGTGCTCCAAGGTCTAAAATTTGTTTTGTTAATGTGCATTGGGTTTTTTTTTCAGACCATATGATTTTGATGCTTTTGTTTTGTCCATGGTTGTGCAAAGTTTTCTGTTTTAGTCTTTACATTGTCATGCGGCGGCATAAGGTTTTTAGCTTGTTTGTTCAACTTCAAATTGTCGAAGAAAACCTGTTGAAATTTATGTTATTAGTTAGCTAATTTAAGTAGTGAGAAGCTCTAGCTGATATGTTCTATTGCTGTACATGAAATTTGATGGCATTCTGTTATGGTATGCTCATACTATGTTATTATGTTCATTCTGCAGCTGTTAGCAATTGCCGTTGTAGTTTTTGGGGTATGGATGAGCACTCATCATGATAACTGTCGGAGATCCCTCACTATCCCTGTTATAGGCATTGGCGCCGTCATCTTTTTAGTGTATGCTTTGCTTTTTCCATCACCTGATTCTTTAATGCATTGATATTCCAATTTTAACTCTGTTAATATCAAGGAATCTACTTATGTTTGTGTTTTGTGGCTGTTAGCTCTATAATCGGCTTCTTGGGTGCGCTGAAAAATAGCTCCATACTGTTGTGGATTGTATCCTTACTGATTGATTTATTTGTTATTAAGATTGTATTTCCATCTTCCTTCTTGTTTGTTCCTTGACTTTTCCTGTGCAGTATCTGATTCTCTTGTGCTTCATATCGGTGGGAGTTTTGGTGTTCACAGTATTAGCGTAAGTAAACATCATGCAGAAGCTCAACATTATGTAATTTAGTTTATATTTCATGTCGCATTTCTGTATTATCTGATTTTTCTGCAACAGTTGATTGAAAAGTCTGAAGAGATGTATTTAAAGGTCTGTAACATTTGGATGGTGCATTTTAGAAAAATTTCAGTCACAAGTGGGACTGTGGGATGTTTTTTACCAAATAGGGTAATTTAGATCAGAAAGACAAAATATTATTGACTTACCTCCTAGGATTTGAAATGAAATTAGTTGGTCTAAAGGTCCAAATTTCCGTGTACTACAGAAAGGAAGTTTTGTTTATGACCTGACCATGGTGCTGTCTGCTATGGGATATGTTAGCTTATTGTCTTCTTTTGGTGGATTCTTAGGCGTCATGGTAAATAAAATAATAACCAATATTTATTGAGATATCCTAGATGGTTTTTAGGTAGAATAAAATCAATTTAGTATTATAGTTCATGTCCAAAGATATCCTGGATGCGATTAGTCTGAAAAAAATTTCGCAGAAAGATGTATTATGTGCTTGGACATGTTTTATTTAGTAAAGGCCAGTCCTCATGTAGATACTACTATACATTGGTTAATTTGGAAGGTACTTCATCATCCTAAGATGCAAGCTGATATAGGGGTTCAGCTTGTATCTTAGGATGATGAAGTACCTTCTTGTGTCAATATGTTGTTACGCTGGAATATGTCTGTGAAGATACACTTTTTTTCCCCGAAAAGATACAGTTGATATGTGATCTTTTCTAAATAGTCACTATATTTTCTCAATCTCCCTGCATTTAATGTTGTGAATTTAGTATTCCTCCAATTCAATTTGTAAGTTTTGACTCGCTGGCTTACACCAATTCAACATCTGCTCCTCAATGGTTTAATTTTCATTGTGCCTGTGTCATGAATATCACGATAAGTGCACAGATTACTAGTGCTCATGAATTTGCTGTTGTATAATTTTGTGCCTTTACTTGTAGGTTCATTGTCACAAATAATGGTTCTGGTCATAGCGTAGCTGGCTTGAGGTTAGCATTCATTTGGTCCCTCATCTTGCTTTTCGGATGGGTATAATGCTGATTTATAATATCTACTCCTGAAAGTATCTGAGCAGTACTATGAAAAATATGGAGAGAAAAAAGAATCTGTAAAAGTTTGGCAGCTTCAAATCATCTTATGAATGCAGCAACAAGTTTCAAATTTATTTTGTCAGAAGACCACTCTTTAGGAATAAAAAGAGAATTATTTCTTTATCCTTTTTTTTTCTTTTTCTTATGCACTGGTCAGCTAGAATTGGTATGATGGGTGCAATTAATATCTTCTTGTCTGGTCAGGTACAAGGAGTATCAACTCCATGATTACAGTCCATGGTTTGTAAAACAAGTGAGTTTGTTTTGCTCTTTTAGCCATGTAAAATATTGATATGAAGTCCCAACTTTGTTATGCATTTATTGATATCAGTTATTCACTTTCTTGTTTTAGTTGAACAATACCCGTAACTGGAAGCACTTACAGAGTTGTCTTGTGAAATCTGATGACTGCAAAAACCTATCCAAAAAGTATAAGGTCCAATTCTGAACTTGTTTAAATTTCTCATTTATCGCCAATCACCTAATTATGATTTTCTTTCCCTTTTCTTTTCCATTGACTGAAGATCTTTCACTGAACTTGTCGGATGCAGACTCTCAAGCAATACAAATTGGCAAAGCTAACCCCTATCGAGGCTGGTTGTTGTCGACCACCATCTGAGTAGGTGTCATCCTTCTATTTTTCATTTTTGTATCGTTTTGTTCTTTGGTAAGTTTCCTTCCCATCACCCTCCTGGGCGTCTTTCTGCTTTCCAGGGGAAAATCAGAATGCTTCCCTTTATATTTATGTACACATAAATGTTTTATAATAAGGTCCTTGATTAAAGTGTTGAAATATATATATTTGTTTCTTGGATAAGATATGGACAACTAAGATGCATTGAGACACATCTTACTTACTATGCATTTCAATTGTCTATTTCTGATCTAACAGTTGAGAAACAAATCCTTATTTAAGGACATTTTTAAAGATTTTACTAGAGAATAAATTAATTGTTTAATGTTTTCGTTATGATATGTGATTGTGTCAGGTCTCATTTTTATACATATATGTGTTTATTATATTATTACATAAGTCTGGTGGGGAAGAGAACAAATAAAGTTGTTTTCCTCAATCATTTTATGTGTGGTTCATGGAAGTTTAATTAGTTTATATGCAGTTTATTTCAGACATAATTCAGACTAGTGAAACTCCATCTTACTGATAATACCAATTGCTGGGATTAAACTTTATTCCTAGATGCGGTTATCCTGCTGTTAATGCTTCATACTATGACATGAGCTTCCACCCAGTTAGTTCGAACAAGGACTGCAAACTTTACAAAAATGCCCGAGACATTAAGTGCTACAATTGCGATTCATGCAAGTAAGCATCACCTCTATCTCAATTATCTTTTCTTCTTTTGTATAAATTTTCTCACGTATATTTGCCATACTTCTATCATTTTCAAGGGCTGGAGTTGCACAATACATGAAAACTGAGTGGAGAGTGGTTGCGATCTTTAACGTGGCTCTATTTGTTGTTCTGGTGAAGCATTTTCTCTCTCGACTTAATGGAATTCTCTTCGATTAATATTGAAAGTTGAACTACCAATAAATAATAAAACAGGCACTTTTTCTATGCAATGCGAAACGGCTGAAGATTAGTGAAAAACAAATATACTATATTCATATATTTAGTCTCTTGTTGAGAAGGATTCAATAGCTGACTTTCTACTTTTACTCTCAATATGCTCCTGTGAGTGCTTGATTTCCTGACCTTCCTTTTGTTGTGCAATGTCAGTCTATGATATATTTTGTGGGATGCTGCGCGAGACGAAATGCTGCAAGAATCCGTTCTAAAGATTAGAAATGGCCCTACCTCAGAAACCCTCCAAGGGGGAGAAAACTGTTGTTCCTGAAGATCTATTTGTGCAACCTGTGAATGATTTCTTCTTGTTGTTGATTGAAACAAAGAAATTGTTCCTTTATAGAATGGGTCACTACTTTCTGGCTGGAGGCTATCTGTCAAAAGTTTTTGTAAAAAATGATTTATGATTCTATGGAAACAAATTATATAATTTCTTTAACAGTCAGAGATTTGAGTGTGAAGTATTATTTTCTGTTATGTTTGTTTCCGATCCGATGTGGTACTTTTACTTTCTTCGAGAATTTCATCAAAAGAATTGGCAAAGCTAACATCATAGGAATTGATGAGGAGACAAGTTTGTATTGTTTGTCACGTCTGGTTTGGATCACTCCTGGGTGTACGCAAAATACACTGTGCGGTGGAAATTGTTTTGTCTGGCAACACAAGGCTTACACTGGAGTTGTAGAAACTTATGTCGGCCGAAGATGAAATAAAGTGATAGGACTGTCACCCACACTACATCACCCTGCACTATCCATCGCCATGTTGCATCATCCAGAGCATCATCCAGAATCATGTATAAGTAAGTACCTAAGAGCATCTCCAAGAGAGTTCAAATTTTAGCCAAATTCTAGCTAAAATAGGTAGAAAGTCGTTATAGCAAACTACTTAAAATGTGTTTTTTTTAGCAATGTTCTCTGTTTTAGCTAATCTCAAATATTTTATTATTTTGTTGTCTCTCTCTCTCTCTTTCTCCCAAATGTCTCTATCTCTTGCCCAAATTTTAACATGAGACCACATTGTTTAGTGATATTTCTTTCCAACATGAATTGAAAAAGAAGAGAAGAGATCTGGAAATTGAAACCTTTATTAGAACTAAAATTTATTGTTCAAAACACATTGTGCATACACACGTACATGTCACAATGTGCATAGCGATATTAAAAGCAAACAATTATATCATTTTACATCTCAAATTTTCATTCAAAGGTTGACAATTCAGTCTGTTCAAAGTAGCAGCCAGAAACTCTAATATCCGGCAACAAGGCCGCCTTCACCGGACCTTTAGCAGCTTCTTCAGCTGTGAGGATACCGGTATAATTGTTCATGTCTGTGGCGGTAAAACCAGGACTGACTGCGTTAATGGCAATGCTAGGATACTTTGTAGCCAAGACTCTGGTATAAGCATTAAGAGCTGCTTTGGATACAATGTAGGCAGATTGATTAATAGGCCAGCTTTTGGCTTCAATCAAATTGTGCTTCACATCCTCCAAAAATCCCTCAACTAAGTTGTCCACTTTCTCTTCTGTGAGGCTATCACTGTCTCCTAGCTCCTTCTTGGCTTCCTCATTTGGAATAACCTAAAAATCAATAAACCGATACGTTTATATCAGTCTAACAACATAACACAACACATTGTTGTAATAGATTTATGATTTGGGTTCGGTTGTGCTGTGTACCCTTAGTTGTCCCAATGCAGAGGAGACATTGACTACCCTTGCCGAGTCGGATTTTTGAAGAAGTGGAATAAGTGCTTTTGTGAGCTGCTTAATTCCATAGTAGTTTGTTTTGAAACAATCCCCTGCTGTCTCGTAGGTTTGCTTTACATATTCGTTCTTGACACCATTGGGACCTATAAGCTGCATCGGTATTTGCTCTTATCAATGATATATTCATTAGTAAGTGATGCAAGTACATCAAATATTTATCATAAAATTGTTAGCTTAGCTTGATACAGATTGAGTTCTAGTTTTTTTTTTCCCTAAAGAAATATCTGAATGTTATTAACTTACATCCTCAGGCCTAATTGCCAACTTCTCTTTGTCATCAGTGAGGAATAAAGATCCAATAACTCCTGCATTATTGACCTGCAATATATTTATAATAAAAAAACACATTTCTGTTATAAATGGTTAAGAAAAATAAAGTGATGAGAAGAAAAGATAACATACAGTTTCCACAAGAAGATGCATAGAGAGAGAGAGAGAGAGAGAGAGAGAGAGAGAGAGAGAGAGAGAGAGTACCAATATGTCAAGCTTTCCAAACTGAGTTTGGAGAAAATCAGCCAGAGAAGCAATGCTAGTTTGGTCAGTGACATCCAGCTGATGAAAGACCACATCAGAGAAGCCAGAAGCCTTTAGCTTCTCAACAGCTTCTGTGCCCCTCTTCTCATCTCTTGCAGTTAATATCACTCCAACTCCATTAGAACCTAATTGCCTGCTTATCTCAAATCCAATCCCTTTGTTGCCTCCAGTTACAACTGCAATCCTATTTTGAGGAAATTCAAAACCAAAATTAAGGAAGAATTTTAATTCAATGGTGAAATTAACAAACAAATTGAAAGAATGATGTACCTCTTAGACCCAAAAGTGATTGTTGTTTCTTCCATTTTCTGTAGATGATGGTTTACAAGGAATTCCAAGTGCTTCTGCTTTCTGTTCTTGAAGATATTTATAACCTATGAGTCTTTACTGGCCACGTATGCCATGACATCTTTCCAAATTGCTTTTGCTTTTGCTTTTGCTTTCCAATGTGTCTACGGCCCGTAGCCACAATGAATTGTTGGGGATATTATATCCCTGTATTGACTTTTTTTTTTTTAATGAAATGGTCTTAAGTTCTCTGTTGTCTATGATTGGTGTGCAACAAATTATATTATTTCGATTGAGATCCATTGAAGTCAGGGCTGACAAAGCTTCCATGAATTGTTGGGGATATTATATTCCCATATTGGCTTTTTTATTTTATTTTAATGAAATGGTCTTAAGTTCTCTGTTGTCTATGATTGGTGTGCAACAAATTATATTATTTCGATTCAGATCCATTGAGGTCAGGGCTGACAAAGCTTCTTATTATTTATATGTTTAGGTTTTTAACTTGCATGAATTTTTGTTTGTTTTCATCAATGGGCTTGCAAGTTGCAACTTGTTGGTAGCAACACTTTGAGTTTCCAGTGTCTTCTAACATTAGAACGAGAAATTAATGGAACAAAAGCTAATTGACATTTAGCAAACTTGACTTCAAATGCCTTGTGTTAAACTTCATCACATTTTTAACAAAATGTTGTTGTATTTAAATGTATAACTCCGTATCCTTTCGCTGAATTTAGAAAAAAAAAAAACTTAAAAGATTCGGACTCGTGTGTGGGTTAAACGCTCATAACCACTTCTACGACAATTTTTTTTCTCTTCCTTAAATTGAAAATAATAACAAATTGTGACCAGAAAAAAGAAAAAAAGAAAAACCTGAAAATAACAAGAAATGGCCATTTATTGAAATTTGAAACCCACACACAAGGAGGCCCAACAACACCATCGTCTTCCTTAAATCCTAAACAACAAAGGCCCATTTTATAGCGAAGCATGACAAGCCTTATCTTCAAATTAAAATATAGGCCCATTCCCATCGTCTTCCTTAAACCCTAAACCAGTAAAACCCTTCCCCTCTCTCTCTCTCTCTCTCTCCCTCCCTCTCCGATCACTGAATCACTAACCACACACAATGTCCGCTTCGATCCTTTTGGAACGGTCGAGAGACTTCTCGAAGCTTCTATGCAGGCTCGTACTGACCCGACCCATGGGCGGCGGGCCCCGGACCTTCCCGGGAGGCGTCACCAAATGGAAATGGAAGCGCATGCACGAAAAACGAGCCAAAGAGAAGGAGAAGCGCCTCTTAGAACAAGAGAAACAGCTCTACGAGGCCCGTCTCCGCTCCCAAATCCGGGCCAAAGTCGCCGGGAAACCCGACCCGTTTTCAAATCAGGGTTCAGAAACCGGGCACAACCCTATGAACCCCAACGAGCACCTTAAAGCCCTAGCCGATCGGTTCATGAAAGAAGGCGCAGAAGATTTGTGGAACGAAAAGGATGGGCCGATTGATGACCGGCCTCCACCGGTTGGCTCGGACGCACGGACGAGATCGGTTACCGCACCACCGTTAGACCTGAGGAAGCTGATATCGAAAGGTCATGATTTGGCGGGAAATGGTGGAAGTGTAAATTTGATAAATTTGAGTGGCAATCAGGTTAGGGGTAGGAACTACTCGGTTCAGAGCCGTGGGCGGTTTCGGAGAAACGATAATTCAAGCGATGAAGACTCGGATTTCGATTCAGAAGGTGAGTCCGTACAGCCCTTTGCTAATGAGAATTCGAAATTTGGGAGAAATGTGAGGAAATTAGGGAGTAGTGCTTCATTGGGGAAGTATGATGTGAAGATTATTAAGAGGAGGGTGCCCCTTAATTCATTAGACGAGGAGAGTGATTTTGCGCAGCAGGTCGAGTCGATAAGGTACGAGCTTAGTAAGAAAAATGCTGCTGGAAATGAACGAGGGGAGGATAGGGAACAGGAGGAGACAATTCTTAGTGGAAAGAGGTATGGAAAATTATTGTACTTTGGTTGGTTTTCTTAGATTACATTTGTGGACATGTTAAAATTTTAGTCTTTGATTAGTTAAATGTGTATGTGCCCATTGGTGATCCGATTGGTTTTCGGTTTTTGGCAGATTTGATGAGTGTGGTATATCTCCATTGACAGTCAAGGCACTGACTTCTGCTGGCTATATTCAAATGACAAGAGTACAGGAGGCTGCTCTTTCTGTTTGTCTTGAAGGTGAGGAGTTGGCTACTTGTTTTAGCCATGTTATTTGGTTTTTCTTTCCTTGCTAAATTACATAGAACGCCTCCACTAGTAGTTCAAACCCCTGTCATCCTAGGGGTGGATGAGATCCTAATCCGCTAAGGTGTCCTCTAGGGGACGTTTTGTTAATCAATTTGTCCAAACTCATATGATCATATCATGTGATCGATGGTTAATTTCTTGGTCCTCCGGCCTAATTGACTTGAAAAAAGCGTGTGACGATTCTTTTAACAAAAAAATCAAATGGTATGCGATGATTTTCACTCTTATTTGTTACAGGAAAAGATGCGTTGATCAAAGCTAAAACAGGCACTGGAAAAACTGCAGCTTTTGTGGTACATCATTTTACCTTTTTGTTATTTTGGAGTGATTCATAGCATTTTAGGTTCTCTCTTTTCAATTCTCTTGTTAAACACAAACAGCTTCCTGCTATTGAAGCAGTTGTGAAGGCTAAGACTAGCAATACCAATCAACGGGTGTCTCCAGTTCTTGTTCTTATCCTCTGCCCCACAAGAGAACTTGCAAGTCAGATAGCTGCTGAAACAAATGTTTTGTTGAAGTACCATGATGGCATAGGTCTGCAAACATTAGTTGGAGGCACGCGATTCAAAGAGGACCAGAAACGTCTAGAATCAAATCCATGCCAGGTTTGTACATTTGGCTTGGTCATTGAAAGTCCTGCTTGATTTTAGTGTGATCGTGAATAGAGTAAAAATCCATTGTACAAATGTTTCGCAGATAATAGTTGCAACTCCTGGCAGGTTGCTGGACCACATTGAGAATAAGTCAGGCTTGTCGGTGCGATTGATGGGACTGAAAATGCTGATACTTGATGAAGCTGGCCACTTGCTAGACCTAGGATTTCGGAAGGATATAGAGAAAATTGTTGATTGTTTGCCTCGTCGAAGGCAGTCCTTGCTGTTTACTGTAACAATTCCGAAAGAGGTTCGACTATCCTTATACTTCAAGTCTGAAGTTTAAAGGAACAATTTTACTAGGCACTTGGTATTTTTTGCTGTATGAAACCACTCAAAGCCCAGATTTTACTTGATTATGAATATGCAGGTTCGCCGAATATCACAGCTTGTCTTGAAAAAGGACCATGCTTTTGTTGACACAGTGGGTTTAGGTTGTGTTGAAACTCATGATAAGGTATATAACATTGACCAGTTGGTGTAGTTTCCAATATAGAAATTATTATGAATCTTGCTTTCACATCTCTGTTCAGCCTCTTAATGTGAAACAGTTCTGGTGTACATCATTTTATTACTTTATTATATATGGTTGAAATGGTTCTGATAATACGTGAAGCATAAAATATGACAATTGGAGTCATGAATCCATCTCTACTTGTGAGTGCAGGTTAAGCAGTCGTGTCTTGTTGAACCACATGAATTGCATTTTCAAATAGTGCACCAGCTTCTAATGGAGCATATCTCGCAATCACCTAATTATAAGGTTTGATGTTATAGCTTTTGGATTCAAATGTTTGGTTGTGTTGTATGTGCCTGAGGCCTAATGTTTATTTTTATGGACGAAAAGGGCCTAACGTTGTACCTTTCAGGTTATTGTTTTCTGTACAACTGGAATGGTAACATCCCTCCTCTATCATGTTCTTCGTGAAATGAAAATGAATGTTAAGGAGATGCATTCCAGGAAGCCTCAACTCTATCGAACTCGTATCTCTGAGGAATTCAAGGTATCAAAACGGCTGATTCTTGTTACCTCTGATGTATCCGCACGTGGAATGAATTATCCTGATGTTACCTTGGTCATTCAGGTATTTGCCAGCCCAATTATGTTTTTCTTATAGGTTGAACCTTAAATATATCACTGACATGTGAATTCGTTGATTTTTCTAACATATGCTAAGATTACTTGTATATCTATTTTCTGTGTACATAAATGATGTAGTGGACCAACTTTAATATGTTCTAACTGAATACAGAGGCGGTAGCTCAGCAGGAGTTTAATTTTTTCTTCTTCTTAGATTTACATAGCATTCCCAAGCCTACATTGTGTATAGTGTTAAGTGTTGGCTTTTATGTTCAATGACGATGGTAGTGCTTCTCACATTGAGCGTTAGTGTATATAGTTTCTTCTTGAGTATTAGTTTCCCAATCATTACTTAGGTTTAGGGGTTATGAGATTTGTTGAATTGTTTTTTCTGAAAATATGTTAGAGGCAGAACTAGCTCACTTTGCGTTGGTCCACTCATTCAGCTATGTGGAGGTCCAACAGCCACATATTTGTTTCCATTAAATTACTCATTCAGCATCGAGGTTTGTGGGGGACTCGAACATACATATTTGAATGCATAAAGAGCTACTCACCATAGCACATTAGAACATAAATGTCTGCATCTATTAACTATTTCACATTAAACTAACAAAGAAGGAAAAAAAGATTTAAAATATAACTGATTTATGAGTTTTTGTATGTGGCTGCATTAACTTGTAGTAAAAGTAATATGTAGTCTGATTGTTGCCAGGTGGGTATTCCTTCTGACCGGGATCAATATATACATCGTCTTGGAAGAACGGGACGAGAAGGCAAAGAAGGACAAGGCATATTGTTACTTGCACCATGGGAGGAGTATTTTCTGGATGAATTAAAAGATTTGCCTGTTGAAAAATTTCCTACGCTGCGATTGGATCCAGGCACTAAACTTAAGGTTCTTGCATCATCTCCAATTCTTTTCTTTGTACTTGCATCTGAATTCTGAATCACATTATTGAGTTCAGATACTAATTCTGACCATATGGGAAAGAACAAAATTTAAAATGAAGTTGAATAAAATCTGAAGAGAAAAAAACTTATTGAATCAAAAAGAGGTGGTGTTTACAGTTTACAAGTTGAAGTTTCTTAAAGCTTGCTCTCTTTTCATGGTCCAATCCAACCATTGATGAAATAATTAATTAGGTCAATTTGTAGATTTCAGATTTCTGGAATTTTTACTAGACATGGCAGTCAATACCTGAATCCTAGTGATGAACTAGGTTTTGATCATTTAAATTTCCCATATTTGTTTTATTAGTATTTAGGATATCTGCTACTAGCTTCTAGGTTTTCATTGTCTTGTTTGTATCAGTTAGTTTGAAATACAATCATGTGCAGGTTTCTTATTTATAAAGCTGGGTTTTCGCTTATTCCTGCAGATTGAGGATTCATTAGCCAAGATTGATGGTAGTGTCAAAGAAGCCGCCTTTCATGCTTGGCTTGGGTACTATAACTCGATCAGGGAAATTGGCAGGGATAAAACCACACTTGTTGAGCAAGCCAACCAATTTTGTCAATCAATTGGTTTGCAAAAACCTCCTTCTCTCTTTAGAAAGACAGCATTGAAGATGGGCTTGAGAGATATACCTGGCATAAGAATACGAAAGTAGCATACATTTGGAACATGGATAAGCAACCTGCTGATTTGACTGGCTGGGATAGGAAGACAAGGAAGTCAAGGACCTCCATTCTCGTTTAAAGTGTGTAAAACAGGTTCACCTAGTTCAAGTTGTTTCACATGAAAAGTTGTCTTAAGGTGAATGCCTGCCTGGTCTAGCACTGGTCGTTGAAATGGCTTTAGAAGCACACCTTTATCACATGTTATTGCCATATACAATGTGGTTTCTTTAGGTTGCATCATGCTATATAGTGATATTTGTGAAGCAGATGTATGCCTCATTGTACATTCTATCCGTATTGTAAACATTCTAATTATAACATGAAGCTGCATTTTCTCTTTCTTATATCCTCTTCAGTGTAAAAAAGTAGAGCAACTCATAAAAATGTTGATATGAACTAATTGAGTTTGGGAATTTGAGCAACTGATATCATACATATGTGAATGTCAATTATTATTGTTTGCAGTAAGAACAATGATATTTTTGGAAAGAATGAGTAAATTTTTGCGCAGTCCAAATGTCTAAATTTGATTTTCCATTTCCATGCATTCACGAGTAATATGCACTTGATTTGCGCAGCCCGAATGTCTAAATTTCACTTCCAAAAGTGTACTAATTGGTGTTCGATTGAAACAGAAATTGTCTGATCATGCTGACACTCTTTCCTTGCAGACTTACCTCAAACAATTTGTTCTTCCTGCCTGCAATGTCATGTGGGTGGATTTGAACAAGCTATCAAGAATTAATTGGAAAGAGCTTGTGTCATTGGCTGTTCCTTGTCTTTATTTTGCGCTGAATTCATCAAGGTTATTGGTACTCATTGCAAGAACTTAAAGTTATGTTCCCTTTTGACATAGATTTTGCAAGGGCCATGCTGCCTATACATAAAAACTTAAGGTCTTTTAAGTCTTCAGAGCATAATGGTGCACAAGGAGGCTTTGGTTTTTATATTGGACAAAATGGAACATCTATAAGTGCTGAATATATCTCACTGCCTCCTTAAAGAGGACTCCGAATCTCCAGGCTCCATTGTCGAACATAAACATCTCGACAAGTCAATCCTTGACCTCACGGCTCAATACGTTTCTTTTTTGTCAGAGAGAGTCCTGCATAATGTAAGGGGCACCATTGCATGGTTGAACTTTGTGAGTGTAATAATGTCTGAACTATAAATATGGACATGCTGTAAATAAAGTTTGCTTTTGTAGACTATTTCCTTTTCATGCCGCAGATAGCTTGTGTTATGCCTGAATACGTCTATAAAGGTCTTTTTTTTTTCTGATGAACAAAGCAACCTCGGACATTTTCTGAGCTCCAGAACTTCTGGACTAGAAAGATCATCAATTGTAACCTTAGCTGTCCAAAAATTATACTAGAGTCTAAATTGATTTACGTACTTCTCCGAAGGTGAATACCGTATTCTACAACAGTCATTTTGATTGTGCCTGGCTAGTACTCAATAAATTGCAAATTCAAGCCATCACTCAATTTGATAATGTTCCTTGATAAGGACATTAATCGTGAATTTTTCCATATAAGTTCAACATCAAAATAACACTGACGTCAGAAGAATCCCTATTTTTCAGTAACAAGTATAGTGATGTTTTGAAATAATTTATTTGCCGTGCATTTCTTTAATCAAAGACAAGGCGGCCAATGGCCATCATCACTTACAAATGTTTGCAGGCAAGAAAAATGGGAAGCAAATATTGTTTTCTTTTATTATAAAGGAAGTCAAATTAGGCAGCCGCTGTTTTAATGCTTCAAAGGCCAAAAAACATTACTGAAATGTTCTTCTTACAGCCGAATCAAGCTCTCAATTCAGTTTTAAAACAACATGAAGAGGCTTTGAACAAAATGCTTATGGTCAAATAAAGCTCAAACTAAGAAAAAAATATAAAAGCGCAAGGGACTTGTAGCTCAAGTAGGTAAGAATTTAAGAGCATTTACTTTTGCATTCAAAGTCCGAGGTTTAATTGCCCCCTCCCCAATATCCTTCATATAAAAAAACGAAACAAAACAAAAGCATACCAAAACTTGTTTTAGATGAGAGGTCATGGGTAGGTGTGTGTGTCTCTCTCACAACCCTAGCAATAGAGACTATAGAGCATGTGTACAAGGCTTTAGAGCCTGTCCTAATCAAAATATCAAATCTAATTATTCAGGCCCCGTAATAGGGAGAAGAACTTGCATGTCACGGAAATATCACTATTTTGTTATCTCCATCTAATTACGTTATGTTATGTGAAATTCTTATTACGAGTGACGGAACGTGATTGGTCGGGAATAACCTTGCTATCCCCGTGACATGCAAGTTTTTCTCTATAATAGGATCCAAAAGAAGCTATTAAAGAATGTTATTGCAAAACTAACCTTTCAGGCTGTTGTGAAGCTACTACTAGACCATAGTCTAGGCTTCTAGTCTATCAGAAATGGATGCCAAAACAAATGACAGAAGACCATATACTCTTTGCGCCCTAGTCTTGCATCCAATCAGATGATTGATCTCCTATATTTCGTAGACTTAATCTCTAGAATTGATTTATTGATTTATAAATCTAATAGAAAAAACTCCACTTTGCCATCACGATTTTCGTTTAAGATGCCATGTTTGAAAAAATTTCTTTTAATAAATCATTATTGGATGCTTAACATCTAATATCGCAATAATATAATAGTGTCATTGTATGCGCCGATTTTATATTACTTTTCTCTCGTAATGTGTTTTAGATTTCACATACATATCATGATAAGGAGACTATATAAACATTCTAGACCGTCACCAGCGTTATTAATATGGCATTTATCTTAACATAAATTAGTTAACCATCTTGACTCGAATTGCAAACATTGACAAGAGCATTATTTCTCAGGGTCGGTGCAAGCTGATGACGTTCCAAAGAAAACTATAAAAACTAGAAGACAACATTGTCTTTGAATGGATTCACTTCAACTCAGACACGCCACACTTGGAAAACTTCAAAACCTCATCAGTTTTCTTGTCCACCTAAACTACTATCATGATGGTCAATTAAGTCCGCATTTATACGTAAGTAACTGTCAACTGTTGATATAACATTATACCTACTATTTTTCTTGTATAAAAACTCTTACCTAACCTAATTACAATTCATTTTCTCATCCATCCTTACCACTTGCCGGTTTACAACAGACCTGTTTTGTTCTAAATTCTCTTTGCATTAATCAACTTTTCATGAATTTTTCCTTTTTGATGGGCCCTATTATTTTGTCATTGGAAGATTGGAAGAATGATGAAGGATCAATGGGAGCCCACATTTCATTTGGGTGGTTGTGTTTGTGTGTATGTATTAATAATCCTGCTGGAAGATACTTAATTAGTCATCTGATGGCCATCCTTTGATATCCAATTTAAATTAAATTAATAGCTTAGAAGCCAAAACACGTGATGGTGAAACCCTAAGAACACAGACCGTGGATGCCACGTGTCAGTGCGATCTTGAACCAAGTGTCTCTAACTGTACCTCTAGTGTTCCCCAATAATTACATCACAAATAAAACTATGAGCTAAAATCAGCATAGAAAGAAACAATTAATGTTTAAGTCAACTCCCCACAGCCCATCACAAACCGTTTTTCACATTAACACTTCATTGGGTACTAAAAGACCAGATTAGCCTTCAAATGTACAAGAATTAAGTTCAGAGAAAAGTACAAAAACAGGCATCTGTTTACATATAATCACACTCTCAGAGCTTTCTGCAATGACCTGCAAGGCTGCAACACAAACCATCTTCGATTAGTATAGTTGGAAACAACAGCTGCATGCATAAAACTGCAGAAAGAGATGACAAATGCAAGATGATTTTTCTGAGTTTGGGCAATTTGGGTATTTTAAAGGATGTTTCGCAAATACGCAACGACGATCGGGCATTTATGTCATTTCAGTAGAATTAATTGTGAGTTTTGGCTCTATCTTTCCCATAGGTTGCCATCCCATATTAAAAGACTTCACGCCTGCTTGCATTTGAGGAATGAGAGAACATACTTAGTTTTCCTAACTTGCTTCCTCTTTCTTTGTAAGAAATACTGAAATTTATCATCGCAAGAATCATGAGAATTCAGCATCTCAGAGTCGTATGTGTGGTCTTCATGATCATGCTTATGATCAGTCAGATATCAAGTTATCGTCACATCCACAGAGTGACAGCTAAAGAATCCAAGCAAACAGATAAATCTGAATCCTATTCCAGGTTTTCATGGCATTTCTCCACAGAAGCTCCAGAGGTATCCAGCAGCAGAGATGAGATCGGCCCCCTCAAAGGCGTTTCTCTACGAGAAGTTCCACAGGGACCAAACCCTCTTCACAACTGATCAGCCCTCTTGCAATTAAGTGTGTTATTCAGTCAGACAAATACTTTTCTCAGTTTCTAGTGTAAATCATTTTTTTTTTTCGTACTCATAGTCTCATAGATCCAGTTGGGAAAGAATGTGAGCAACACTAGTCTATGAACAAAGTGTAAGTCTGTAAATAGTTTTTGATTGAATGGTAAACATGTTCTCAAGAGGGGCTGCATTATGTGGTGAATATCTTAGTTGAAGAAATAGATAATATACTGATCTGAATAATCTTGATCTTTTCTTATTCTATCACTAAATAAATATTATAGTTCAAAGAAAAAAGTCAGAAGCAAGTTCTTGCAGAAAAAGTTTTCAAAGTACAAGAGATGATCAGCTAACTTAATTACATCGCAAACTAGAAGTATGTGTGTACTTATAAAGCATCTGTAATGCTGTATATAACAAGTCAACATGCAAACACCATCTAATTGATTTTGTCTTGGGTGGTGGGGCACAGTTTTGGCTCTTGTGGAGTATAAAATAGTTGAAACTTAAAATATTCAAAATCTGTTTGCATATTTATGTGTTAGTTTGTTTTTCCACATGAGGTCAAACAATAGATTTGGAAGGATTCTGTGATGTAACTTCCATGTTAGAAGAAAACAAATGGGAAGGTAGAAAATTTTAAGTACATATGCCAATGCCATGTATATAAAATTAGTTTATTTTATTCATCCAGAAAGCACATAGACAATTAATGTTACAAGCAACCCAGCGCTGTGGAAGTTTGACTGATCAGAATGATATAGATCCCTCACAAAGAATTTTCCTCTAAATGCAGGTGATGATTTGAAATCATACCAGAAATATTATGAATAAATATACAGTTCCTAGTCCTACTGTATGGTAAACACTTTTTCCTCTTATGAACTCTAAGGATTGGACTGATTAGATTGCTTGAATTTTGAACAGAGGATTTTTCAAGATGGATTGAGTGCACGGTAGATGGTCCTGACACCAATACATTGCACACTTTTGCGTTTAGACAAGATAGACAGAGCTTCCAACCAAATATATTGCTCTATTCATACATTATAAGATTTAGTACTCTTCATAGATTTCGTGGTTTAGACAAATAGGGGAAACAAACATCAAAGAATTTTCGCTACATAATCTCACTGCCGACTGGATCAACTGAAAAATGAAGCGAAAGTGTTTTCCGAGTGATTTGATCAAACTTAGACTTCCATATCTGCAATTTCGTAGAATTTCCAAATGTTAATGAAATGTCGGTTGACTGCAATGGAGACAAATCTAAGAGCTATAATTCCAAAATGTGTCTGCACCTCAAATTAGGCAAGAATCAAACTCTATACTAGCTGGTATATAAGATTGGGAACACTTAAAAGTTTTCATCATGGACTCTAGATGTTTAGAACTATATTTTTTTCTTTTTCTTTTTTGGGTTTAGAGTAAGATTTGGATAAGAATGCATTCTATTTAGGTTCATGCCGAAGTTGATGGGGAAAAATAGGATCGAAATAGAAACAAACTACTCACTTCTTTGTACTCTGAGCTTCCCACAAATATCTCAAAAGCGTCAACTACAAAATATACCAGTGAATGACAGTCAACAAAACAAAGGCAGCATGTATGTGAATCTACATAATGCAAACAAGAACTCACGAGACCGAAATCTGATCACTACTCCATGTGTAAACTCCTTGCTGCTGGGATTAAAATTCAGACCTGAAAATCAAATACTAATAAGATATGATACATAATTATTTCATACCACACATTGGAGTTTCTACTATATCATCAGAATAAATATTGTACAAACAGAAACAAGAGCTAAGAGAAATATGCTTTGTTTTGCAGTTAATCAGCTTTTAGCTCAAACAAACCTTGAGTAGATTGGACTATTATGGATGGAAATCCCATAATAAGCCCTTCCAAAGAAACCAATGCCTCTTCCACGGGTCCAGATGCATTATCAACCAAGGAAAGAAGAAGCACAAACTCCACACCGAAGTTGAATTCCTGCTTGCAAGAGCAATTAGCTTCCCTTTTGAGAAAGAACTTTTAGATCCAAGAAATCACAAACAAAAAGCACGTGGAAATGTCTAGAACCAAAAGAGTTTAGAAAGTTAGGTTGCAACCAAAGTGGTTCAGAAAAATTAGAACTTAAATGCCAATAAGCAAAGTCATGTACAGTTTTAAAAGCCTTAAAATTCTTTTGAATGCATGCATCTTCATTGCCATAATTAGAAATGAGATATAAAGTACGTGAACTCCTGTGTACTAGACAAAGAATCTAGTATCTGAACTCGAAATAATTTTATTCAATCAATAAAACCAAATTGGGAAGGATGTTGCTTCCAACCTCTCCTTTGCGGAATATAGGTATGATATCGTCTTCTACTTCAGATTCGTAATCCACATTAGTCAATCCCTGTTTATATACATTACCAATAAGTTGAAAAAAATACTAAACTATTCAAAGGAAAGTTGATAAGGCAGAAACTAAAGAAATGGAAGCCTAAAGCACAGAGTGTCGGTGTTTACATGTCAGGGCATACATGGCAGTAAGGCAATACATGCTCATTGAGTACTCGCAAGTAGAAAGGGTTCTCGTAAAACTTCCCAATGTCTTCTTTTCTCTGGAAACGCATGTAGACAGCATGTGTATACTTGTCGATATTTTCATTCAAGATACGCCCTACAAATGTGATCGAACATATAAGGCCACATTTTAATGAAAACCAGACAACAGAAAAACGATTAAATTGAAACAAGTATTTGAGTTTCGAAAGTTTGAGACAGCATTGTTTTGACTATTGATTTTATACAAGTAAAGCTCACCTAATGATACCGAAAGAATGCCTCGCATTTGATACTGGGTTGTATAAAGAAAATCCAGCATATCCTTCTCTTCCTCATCAGATAAATCCTCCTTTGCTTTCAGTAGGCATATGTGGTCAACAACCTTTCTGAGTAAAATGGAAATTAGAGAAATGTTACTAATGTAACAAGTAACACCCATCGGCCTACGTCACATGGTTAGCTAAAGTGTTACAAAAATGCAGCATTACCCCAAAGAGAAAATACAAAAGAATGCAACTTTCAGATATGGTAAAGCCAATCTCAAATTTATACAAGTAAAAATGCAAAACCCCAAATTGGGTAAACTTATATTTAAGTCTGCCTCTTAAATTTATTCATCAAAGAAAATGAAAAAAGTTGGAAGAGCAATGGAACCTTTTCTTCTGCACATTGAGGCTTGAGCTCTGCTCCTCCGTAGCCGAAACTGTCACTCCCCGATTCTTTTTCCTCCCCAACCATGTACTGATCACAACAGCTCCATTCATTCGACATGCTGAACAATAATAAATTAATTTGGAGAAAGAAAACAAAATATCATAAAATATTCACTGAATTTAAAGAAATATATTTCCAAAGAATGAAATTCGTATTACCGTTAAAAGGGGCACGGCGGGAGATGATTGGTAAACTGCGGTGAGGGTTTGTGAGGCGAATGGGAGAGAGGACGGAGCACTGAGATTGAATGAGCATCTTTCTTGCTTTGCTATCTGTGCATCTCTCTGACTCTGAATGTGATTTTATATCAATAAAAAATAAGGGGGACGATCTCCTCCAGTATAAAATGGGTGGACAAGGAAAAAAACCGAACTTTTAAATTCTGGGTTTTAAATTGGCGCTTAGTTATCCACATTTACCAAAATACCCTCTTGTGCAATATGAATTCACATTTTCTTAAAATAAGTTTAGTTTACCATAGTGGTAAGCTAACCCCCTCGCCCCTCATGGTCACCTCTTCGACACCCAATACTGTCAATATCCAGGAATTATAAACGTTTAATTTTAGTGGGGATTGAGGGCAGCTAGACCAAACCAGTAATGTGCCTTAAAACTTCCAATTTTAATTTTTGTTTGGAAACCCAATCATATTGTTTAATATTTCATCCATCATATTTAATTTACAACATGAAGTTCTGATCGACAAGTTGAGGATGATATATAATGAGAAAACCTAAAAACTCAACGCATATTACCATACTTTTGACTTGTACATTAATTCAAATATGAAATTGTGGTCTAGAAAATGTATGATATGGAAGAAATAATTATATAAAATGAGTATATATCAACCTTCAGCCATGGCAAAAGTGTTCATTGTACAAAATATATCGCAAATACTTAAGAGCACACTACGTCAAATACAAGAGCACACAAAGGAGCTTCAACGAAAGAAAATAGTTTGAAACAGAAAACAAAAACCAAAAAGACATTCAAGTCACAAATTAACAATAAAAACAAGAAGACACAAAAGGAGCTTTTCACTGTCGACAAGTTGGCATAACCCAAATTTCTGGTCGCTTAGTCCTCCCCAACAGGGTCATAGCAGTTGTCGTGTAAGGCTTTGAAATGCTTTGAGTTTTGATGTTATACACGCCAAAATCTTCAGGTACCCAAGATGAACGTTGATAATCTGAGGTGAAGTATATGCAATTAGGCTGACATCCTGACAATTTTGAAGCCAAAACAAACATGGAAGAATTATCACCCAAAAAAAGGGCAGCATCATCCAAGGTTTCTTTCTCAATCAACTCGTGCTTATCAAAATTTAGTTCGAAAATTTCAAATTTAAATGTGATAGCCTTCGCATCTGGCCAATTACCTTTCCAAATTTTATACCTTTTCACGATCAAAAACCCTTTCTCATTGGAATCCACAATATATGTCTTGTTAGCGCGGCTTTGTGAACCAAACTCTCCCATAGGTGTCAAGCTTCCCCACTTTACTTCCAATTCACTTATAATTTCAGAAAGTTCAATTGTATCCCGAGCATCAAGACTTAAAATTCTATCATCGTTATATAGAGCATAAAATTTATCTCCAAGGTGAACAACTTCATGAAATCGTCGGAATTCGTAATCATCCTCCAAATTAAAATTAATATACGACCACTCTGTGTCTTTACCAAGTCTGATAACAGCGAAATTAGAAAAATATCCGTATATGACCGTAACAATAAAATCATGTGCATTTAAAATTGGGTCTGCTGAAATTGTAGCCTTATACACATGATAATCGAATTCTCTAAAGTCGTAAAGACGCGCTAGTGAAGGAAGGCGAATGATTGAATTTTCTTTCTCTTTACATCCTTCAACTACAGAGAATGGATTTATTAAGGTCACGACGAAGTTCTCTTCCAAAGCTATTAGCCATCCTTTTGAAGACCCACAGAATCGCTTACTCGAAAGTTTTAATTGTAAATGAAGAACCTTATTATTCATGACGTTGTATAAGTTCCATGTATCTTCTTTGTCACTAGAAACTAAGAGCATTGGAGCTGTGTGTCGACTTTGGCTTCGATTATTCTTTGCTACACCATTCCATGTTTTACAAACAACACTAAATGCCAGATAGTCTGAAATCAATTCTAATCTCTCTAAAACTAAATCCATAGGTCCTTAAGCAAATTTTCAAGTTTTTATCAAAAATAGCCAAAATTTTCAAGTTTTACTTGATTGTGAATATGCAGGTGCGCCGAACATCGCAGCTTGTCTTGAAAAAGGACCATGATTTTGTTGACACAGTGGGTTAAGGTTGTGTTGAAACTCATGATAAGGTATATAACATTGACCAGTTGGTGTAGTTTCCAATATAGCAATTATTATGAATCTTGCTTTCACATCTCTGTTCAGCCTCTTAATGTGAAACAGTTTTGGTGTACATCTTTTTAATTACTTTATTATATATGGTTGAAATGGTTCTGATAATACGTGAAGCATAAAATATGACAATTGGAGTCATGAAATCCATCTCTACTTGTGAGTGCAGGTTAAGCAGTCGTGTCTTGTTGAACCACATGAATTGTATTTTCAAATAGTCCACCAGCTTCTGATCGCAATCACCTGATTACAAGGTTTCATGTTATAGTTTTTTTTTTTTTTTTTCTGTGGACGAAAAAGGCCTAACGTTGTACCTTTCACGTTATTGTTTTCTGTACAACTGGAATGGTAACATCCCTCCTCGATCATGTTCTTCGTGAAATGAAAATGAATGTTAAGGAGATGCATTCCAGGAAGCCTCAACTCTATCGAACTCGTACAGTTTACAAGTTGAAGTTTCTTAAAGCTTGCTCTCTTTTCATGGTCCAATCCAACCATTGATGAAATAAATAATTAAGTCAATTGTAGATTTCAGATTTCTGGAATTTTTACTAGACATGGCAGTCAATACCTGAATCGTAGAGATTTCTGGTTTTGATCATTTAAATTTCCCATATTTGTTTTATTAGTATTTAGGATGTCAGCTAGTATCTTCTAGGTTTTCAATATCTTGTTTGTTTCAGTTAGTTTGAAATACAATCATGTGCATGTTTTTTATTTTTTTTTAATGCTGGGTTTTCGCTTATCTAACCTAATTATAATCCATTTTCTCATCCATCCTTACAACTTGCTTACAACAACAGACCTGTTTCGTTCTAACTTCTCTTTACATTAATCAACTTTTCATTAAATTTTCCTTCTTGACGAGCCTATTATTTTGTCATTGGAAGAATGATGAACGATCAATGGGAGCTCACATTTGGGTGGTTGTGTTTGTGTGTATATATGGTATAACTTGTTACTAATAATCCTGCTGGAAGATAATTAGTCATCATTTGATATCCAATTAGAATTAGATCAATAGCTTAGAAGCCAAAACACGTGATGGTGATGCAGCAAGCAAAACCCTAAGAACACAGAACGTGGATGTCACGTGTCAGTGGTATCTTGTACCAAGTGCCGCACCTCAAGTACTCACCAATAACCACAGCACAAACAAAACTATGAACTAATATCTGCATAGAAAGAAACAATTAATGTTTAAGTCAACTTCCCACAGCCCATCAGAAACCGTTTTTCACATTAACACTTCACATTAACACTTCATTGGGTACAATCACATGGATCTGTACATCTATTCACGCTCTCAGCATTCTGTAATGTTCAAAAACATGCATCGGTAAACATGCATCTGTACATCTATTCACGCTCTCAGCATTCTGTAATGACCTGCAAGGCTGCAACAATCTTCGATTAAGAAGAAGTTCAAAAACATGCATATATACATCTATTCACGCTCAGCTTTCTGCAATGACCTGCAAGAAGACCAGCTTCGATTAGTATAGTTGGGGACGGCTACATGCATAAAACTGCAGAAAGAGATGACAAATGCAAGATGAATTTTCTACGTTTGGGTATTTTAAAGGACGTTTTTCGCAAATACGCAATGATGAACAGGCATTTTATGTCACTTCAGTAGTAGAATTAATTGTCGTCGTAAGAGATACTGAAATTTATTAAACATGAGATAAACTAGTAG
>NC_034013.1:10370863-10478360 GCF_000346465.2 Prunus persica | reverse complement strand
TATAATCGAGGCTTGGTTGGGATAGAGAGAACCGAGGTTGGGAGAGCGATGGAGAGCGAAGGGTGATAATCGAGAGGGTTCTGGTGCTTGGGGTGAGAAGGGACAGGGAGAGCAAAAGAGAGGCAAGGGCGGAGAGGAGGGAGAAAGATCGCGAGGGTTCTAGCTGAGGAAAGATTATGGAGAGGAAGAGAAGAACAGACGGTTGGGAGATATAATCGAGACTTGGTTGGGAGAGAGAGAATTGAGAATTGAGAATTGAGACTTGTATGTGGTGCACTTATGAAAAGGTTAATCCCTAAAAATAAGGCTTAGTATTTTTAGGAATTTAATTGATATCTTAATTGACCAACCGATTTGAACGGTTGTCCGCGCATTTACTATTCAGTGAATGCTATTTTCACGCAAAAGGCAAAAAATTAAGTGTCGGTGGGTTGGGCCATGCTCTCCCTCGCCTCTTATTATACAAACCAACCCTAAACCCTACCCTACCCTACCCACCATTTTAAAAAAAGAAGGAGATCATTATTATTTACAATATCCCATTGCATTTTCCATTTCTTTTTTCTTTTCTTTTTTTTGTCGAACACGCATTTCCAATTCAAAAAAACAAACAAAGAAATAGGATGTGTCGGGTTGGCCGTGCGATGGCCGTGCATCTCCCGCTCACCTTTAATTTATAATATTACCCCGACCCAACTAGCTACCGTTCAGATATTCATCTATTTTTTATGGCATTGATGAAATAATAATTATATATTCCATGGACGAAGTTCTGAACCATTGGATTGCACGACTGAACCACAGGATAACTATCAACATAAAAAATATCTGCCCTTTACATAAATTCAAGTCAATGAGCGCGGTGCAACAAAGCTTCTAATTTTGGTATCTCTCCCGTGGGTATACCATAGAATTTGAACTCTTCGACCCAAAATAAATAAATAATTGAACTCATACGATTTATTTTTTATTTTTTGGATAAGGATTGAACTCATACGATGGAGCGATAATCGTCAGTGGCATTGTTGAGATTGATTATCAAAGTTATTTTTTTGCCCCTAGAGGTCATTATATCTATGAACAACTTGTATTCCAACTAGGTTAAAAGGACCGTTACAACAAGCGCATTAACAGCATTTTTTTTATGAATAAAAATTATATTTCTCATCAATAATTCTTTGAATAATATTATATTTTATTTGAACCATAACACTACTGAGCCAATTAAGGCCCAATACTAAGAGGTTCGGTCGACCCTTCTAGCCAAGTTCCGCAGTGTCCCTTGGCTTTAAACTCATTTTCCTATAGGTACATCCCATCACCGCTGGCCCTGCCTAGTGCTGTCTTAGTCAGGTCAATACGTTTCAGTCGTTCAATGCCCGATGAAAAAAGTCCACCATACGTTTTCTGTCCATGACTTTATGTCATTCCTATACAGAAGAAGGCAGGTTTAGTGTCACCCTTATGGCTCCTTTTTTTTTTTTCTTTTTTTTTTTTCCCACCCAGTAATGGTGATGACAAGGCACACGATAGACAACCAGCCGGTTCAATCGGTTCGTCAATTTACTGATAAAAAAATCCATCCATAAGAGCATTTCCACTAGTTGCCCCTTGCTATGGCAAGATGAGTTTTAGGGCAGCCACTATTCACGTGAATAGTAGCTGCCTTAGCCCCCTCCAGCAAAATGTGTTTTTAGTAGTTGGGGCTTGCCATGGCAAATACTATTCCATGTTCAGTCTCTAATTTACTGACACGTGTTAACTAACATAACAGAAAGTTAATTTTGTTTACTTTTTTATTTGACAATTTTAAAAATTAAAAAAAAAATTAAAAACTGCCCAAATATTCGAGTGAGCCAGCGAGCGTCTTCTCCACTTCTCCAATTGCAGCATCAATTCCTATGGCTGGGTTTGATTCCTTTGAAATCAGAAGGTTGATTCCTATAGCTAGGATTGATTACTATAACAATTAATTTAATCGAGATAAGGATTGATTTGATTACTATGAATATGAAATCAAACATATCACTTTTTTTTGTTGTAAACGAGACAGGGATTGATTCTCTATGTCTGAAAAATCAAGAACTTCTACACTAAACACAAAAATTCAACTTCTACATATCATGAAGATAAAACCTAACAAAGAAAATTGAACAAATAATACTTTGATTTAGTGTATATTATGTAAGTTTCCAACACATGGCTTTGCTCACCTACATCCACAAGGCTTGAACAAACGGTATAATCGATTGGTTTTCTTCTATGAAATTTCCTAACAAAGGTTCCTCTAGCGATTAGGCGCCACGTGTCAAAACAAGTCTATTTTTAATAATAAAAAAAAGACACGGAGTGTAGCTATGCAGCTGCACTATTTTTTTATATTTTTTTAAAAAGACTCTCAATCGATTAGGCGCCACGTGTAAAAAATTGTATACCCATGCAGATATACTATTTTTTTTAAATAAAAACAATTGCAGTAGAGTCGCACGGCTATACTATTTAAAAATATTATATTTAAAGGGTATAGAAAATAAGAAAAAAACTACCCTCCTAGTTGCATTAGTTTATACTTTATAGATATTAATTTGATAGTTTCAACATATCCAAAGTAGATATTAATTGGCCACTATATAATATTTGAATATAATTTTTATAACATGTATTATTCTTATTCTATAATATGTGGCAATTATTTGTACAATACGTGAATTTTGTGTGTTTTGCTGAAAATTTTATAAAAAATACGTATATAAAACATTATAAATATGTACATACATGTACAATACGACTATTGTACATTTGCTTTTTTAAAACGTGATATATATATATATATATACACACACATATTTAAAATACTATAGCCGATAGTCTACATTATTTATTAAAGACAATTTTAAAAAAAGACTCGCTTTCGCTACGGCTCTGGTGGGTTCCCTTAACCAAGCCACTGCCTATGAGTACCAGTAAACCCGCAGGGTATACTATTTTTTTTTTATAAAAAAAATTAGAAAAATATCGAGTATCCCCAACGATTAGGCGCCACGTGTAAAAAAAAAGTCTATTTATAAAAGAAAAAAAAACGGAGTATAAGCCGTGCAGCCGTACTATTTTTTATTTTTTTTTAAAAGGACCCTGTAGCGATTAGGCATGACGTCTCAAAAACAAATATAGCCGCCCGGCTATAGTATTTTTTTTAAAAACAAAATCGTAGTATAGCCAAATGGCTATCCTATTTAATTAAAAAATAAAGGACCCCTATAGTTGCATTAGTTTGTACTTTATAGATATTAATTTTCTAGTTTCAACATATGCAAAGTAGATATTAATTGGCCACTATATAAAATTTTAATATAATTTTTATAACATATATTATTCTTAATCGGCCACTATAGCCGCTCGTCGATACTATTTATTAAAGACAATTATATATATAAAAAAAAACTAGTAAAGCCGACTAGCTATTATTTTCTTTAAAAAAAATTAGGAAAAAAATCGAGTATAGCCGCACGGTGATATCATTTACTATTAAAAAAACAAGAACAGCTGTGGGTGGCTGTACTTTCTAAAAAACTAAAAGAAAACTGGGTATAGCCGGGCGGCTATACTATTTTTTATATAAAAAGGGAGGACCCCATCAATTAGGCGCCACGTATCAAAACAAATCTATTTTAAAAAAATTAAAAACACGGCGTATAGCCGTGATCATCCAACAATTAGTAGCTATGTGTCAAAATAGTATAGCCGGGCGGCTATACTATTTTTAAAAACACAATCGTAGTATAACCGCCCGGATCTACTATGTTTGTAAAAAAGAAATCATTGTATAGCTGCACTGCTATACTATTTAAATACATTATATTTAAAAGGTATAACCGCGCGGCGATACTATTTAACAAAAGAAAAAATGAAAAGAGAACCCTCCTAGTTACTTTAGTTCATACTTTATAGATATTAATTTGTTAGTTTCAACATATCCAAAGAAGATATTAACCGGATTTTTCGTCAATTTGGGGGGGTTTTTTTAGAGGCATGATTTTAACAAGGCCACAATTGCTCCATCACGGATCCATTTTTTTTTTTTTTTTGGTTTTGGGTATTAGTGTTCTTTTCTCTTTTTTTGTTTCATCGTGATTGTTTCAAGCGCAAATCTTTTTAGATCATGCTCTTATTCCTGGTTGTCACGTTTGGTTTTGGATGTTTTCATCCCCTCTCGGCTATATAATCTTATAGTGTTTGAATAAAGCATATATTCTTAATAAATAAATAAATATTTTGTTTGATATGTAACCCAAAAAACTCCACGGACGAGTCAAATTGTCATATGCCTTATGGACTTCTTAATATTAGACTGGGTTTAGGTTTTTATTTGTTCTTTGTAGCTGGTCCTTATATTGATAGAAACAAATTTGAAGTGTCCTTATATGGTTTAGGTTTTTATTTGTTCTTTGGGTTTTTGTTGTCACTTTTAATTTTTCTAAGTCAAAATAAGCTTTTTAGAGCTTTTGGGGGAATAGAATGTCATAATGAGTTCATGATGTATTTTTATGATTTTTAATATATTTCTTATGTCTGGGACATGCCTATCTGGAAATATGCTGATAATGAATGATCTCACAATATCGGTTCAGCATATGAATATTCTCCAAAATCATAGAAATTTTCCAAGGTCTGGAGCAATATATAGATATATATATATATATATAATGAAATTTGTGTTATTAAGTTATTAGTACCTAATTCATTGGTTGATATGCTTGTTATATACAATTAGGAAAGTATCATAAAAACAAAATATACTCTATCGAAATTTCAATAAAAACTTTTTGGTTGAAAAAATTGGCATGAAAGTTAGCTCAGTCATTTTTAATCCCGAGACCGTGCTTGGGACAAAAGAGACATAGTTGGGGGTTCTTAGTACTTATCAATCAAAATAAGGGGAGCGATCTCCTCCAGTATAAAATGGCTGGACAAGGAAAAAAAACCGAACTTTTAAATTGTGGGTTTTAATTGGCGTTTAGTTATCCACATTTACCAAAATACAAATTCACATTTGCTTAAAATAAGTTGTGTGATATTGGACTTAACAATCATAAAAATAAAATGAAAAAAAATCATAAAGAAGACAAATTAAATAAAAATAAAAATGTGTTGAGTGAAGGTACAACTGATGCCTCTTAAAACTTCCAACTTTTTTGTTACAAGATGTAGCTCGTCAACTCTTCGGCTTTGATTAGCGGAAGCTGATGAAGGAGGCTGAATTCGTTAAGGAAGCTTGTCTATTTAAATTGGATTGCTTGAAAGTAATGAAATGGGGCAGTGAAATGGTGTCTTGCATGAAGAGATAGGAGAGTAGATATCCGAGGATGACTTGCCAGAATTTCTTCCAGGCGTATGTTCTTCTGGGAGGTCGTTCTTAGTTCATGTTTGCTCTCTTTTCTCTCATGTGAGATTCTCAAAGACCAAACTCAAGGACCATGTGAAAGTTATTGAACATGAGTTTGGATGATATTGAGAGACATAGAAGCAAAGAAAGGTACTTCAAGAAATTATTTTCAGTCAACATATACATTAATTAACATTTCTTTGCTAACATTTTAGCGAGTTGCATTGGTGTATAATATATATATATATATACTTAATGTAATATTTTTAATTTGACATAATCAATCATCTGAAATAAAATGTTTGTTGAATTGACCCAGGTCTTTGATGTGCTTCCAAGAGGTCCTGGATTCAAACCCCCATAGTATCTCCGTATGTGAGCTTCTCCCCTCCCCGTTCCTAACTTTGACACACACAAAAATGTATTTATTTTGTTCCAAATATACTGTTCCAACCAACTAATTAAATTTCTGAATTTGAAATATTTTCTTTATTTAAAAAGAGGATAGTGAAAGTCGAACTCTTGTAATGCCCAAAACTTACTAATGATCCGTATTTGTACAATCTTCCTACACAACCTATATAGTATTTAAAGGGCTGAGCACAACCTTGTAATTAGTCCTACCAGGACAAGTAAAAGGGCTGGTTGGATCATCTGTAGGGTGCATTGATCTATAAATGTGTTAATGTGCATTTTGTGAGTGTAATAATGTCTGAACTATAAATGTGGACATGCTGTAAATAAAGCTTGTTTTTGTAGACTATTTCCTTTTGTTGCGGCAGATAGCTTGTGTTAGGCCTGAATACGTACGTCTATAAAGGTCTTTTCCTTTTTTTTTTTTTTTTTTCTGATGAACAAAGCAACCTTAGACATTTTCTAAGCTCCAGAACTTCCGGACTAGAAGGATCATCAATTGTAACTTCAGCTGTCCAAAAATTAGCAACTCTAGTATAATGTGATTTACGTACTTCTCCGATGGTGAATAACGTATTCTACAACAGTCATTTTGATTGTGCCTGGCTGGTACGCAATAGATTGCAAATTCAAGTCGTCACTCAATTTAATAATGTTCCTTGATAAGGACATTATTCGCATAATTTACTTCTTCAATTGTGGTATTTCCAACTCTTCATAATCAAAAGAAAGCGTAGTAAAAGCATAAATTGCGTCTTCAAGTTGAAATGCCTAAGCAAAACTCCTTTCTGTTTGCTGTGCCTGTGTGCACCTTTTATTTTATTTTATATATAAAATGGGTGGACAAGGAAAAAAACCAGACTTTTAATTTGTGGGTTTTAAATTGGCGCTTAGCTATCCACATTTACCAAAATACCCTCTTGTGTAAATACGAATTCACATTTTCCTAACATAAGTTCAGTGTGATATTGGACTTAACAATCATAAAAATTGAAAAAAAGAATCATAAAGAATATAAATTAAATAGAAATAAAAATGTGCTGAGTTAAGGTATGGCCGATGCCTCTTAAAACTTCCACCTTCTTTTTTAGTGGAGATTAAGGGCAGCTAGACCAAACTAGTAATGTGCCATAAAACTTCCAACTTTAATTTTTGTTACAAGATATAGCTCGTCAGCTCTTCAGCTTTGATTAGTGGAAGCTGATGAAGATGGCTGAGTTTGTTTAGGAAGCTTGTCTAATGGACATTTTTCTATTGAATGTCATCATATATCATATCTCAACAAAATAATAAAGCATTCCAGTCTTTTGGTTGTGTGGCTTGCATGAAATTGAATGCTGAAATGTATAAACTAACTGAAACGTAGGAGTAGAAATTTCAGGTTCCTAAATCATAGCATTTGATAAGAACAAATTCAATCCTCAAACTGGCATTTTGGAGCTAAAAACATAGGGGATATTTCAAGTACATTTTCGGGCTATCTTATACGTCTTCCAATATGTTTTGTACAATCTGCTTACATCCATAACATCTTGCAGACCTTTCGCATAACAGCTTCACCTAACTTTTTAGGGTCTGGAAAATAGCTCTGGAAGATGGGCGTTTGTAAGCTTTGTCCTCTTGCTAATCTCGTGCTTCTTCTTCTTGGGTTTGGCTTTGTTAGGAATGCCTTGACTCTGAGCCAAGGCCCTCCTCTTTGCAGTATCCGTTGCCGGCTTCATCCCATTCTTTTGGAGTTCTTTCTCAATGTCAATCATATCACGAGGTAATTCAATCGACCTAAAGAGCACCTTTAGCTCATCATCAACATTCATCGCAGGCAACCTGGGGTCATTTGGATATGCTATGTCCTCTTGTGAATCAAAGTTTGAAAGCAGCCAGATGTCACCTGCAGCTTTCAAAGCCTAAAAAATAATTTTCCTTATTAATATTTTATTGTAAGAGACATAGTAATTCAGAAATTTATTCAGTTAATAATCATTTACCTGCAAATCGTCCATCACATTCGGGTATGCATCCTTGAGATCAATGACAGCTATGCCCTCTGGATATTTCCGTATTAAAGAACGAAGCTGGTTTTTATCCGTGACATTATGCTTGGACTACATATAAAAAAATACAAGTAAAAATACATCCTTCATGGATGTGATAAACAAAAAAGCTATCAATACTTCAATTGATAAAACACATGCTAGTCTACTGTAGCATGCAGGTAGATACAATCCAAAGTTACCTTATAAGAGAAGCGCCTCCCATCATAATAAACTTTTGGGTTATTCCTCAGACTGTCAAAGACAGCTTTGTTAGCATTCGCATCAACATAACATGCTTCATTAATTTGCTCTGGCGTAAAGGCTTGCCTTGTCTGCAAAAATATGTAAACACAGAGATTCATAGTCACTAGATGGTCCTAGCAAAGTTAGCAGGGGAAGGGAGGGAAGAGTAAAAGATATTAAAAGGAGAGCACAAAACTACTCCAACTCAATTCCAGATTTGCTACCAATTTTAGCCCCTTTCTAATTACTCCAATTGAACCCGTCACGAATCTAAAATCTTTAACCACAAAACTGGTTCCAAACTATTAAAGTGGGATAGTATATATTCACCTAAGAGTTCAACATCATTATAAAAATATGAACACAACTTGCATCTGTATATAAAAATACATCTACAATTTTCCTTGCTGTGTATATCTCCAACACAAAACAAACACAAGTTTACAACTATGGGAACCTCAAAGTCATTTCCTTTCAGGCTTTAAAGTGCACACACCACTTAATTATGAACCATTGTGACTGATAAAACAATATAATAATCATTTACATTAAGGAAAGAATGGGAAATGTGGGTTTAGTTTGAACCTCCAACAGCAGGTCTATAACACGCTTGATCTGAGCTCCAACAGGGCCTTTCCGGATGCTATTAATGTGTTGGAGTCTCTCTGTATCATTTGAAAATTTGACAGCTGGAGGAGGAGCCCTAGCTGCTGCAGGAGCGGGTCTCGGAGCTGCCGCAGCCTTGGTAGAGGCAATGCTGGAAAGGGTTGTCTGGCACTTCTCTTGCTGCTTCTTAAATCTTTCTAAGCTTTCTTTTAGTGACATCTGCAATTAACAATGTGATGTAGGATATGGGTGAATTATAGCTTTATGTAGATTAGACGAAGTGAAACAAAGGAAAACAGAAAATAGAACAATAAAATAGGTCTGGAATCACTCATGTGGCTTCACACCAGACCTTGGCCCAGAACTCTCCAATCTCTAAACTTTAATCAATAACTCAACTTTGCATAATGTATTACATGGGAGGGGTATTTATGGCAAACCAAAACCTAGAGACAATAGGATAAAAATCCCTTGCTAAAACAGAAATTCTAACCTAGATAAATTAGGGAACTAGAAATCCTACTGAAACTTGGAAAATAAATACTAGTGAAATCTGGAAAACTAAAATTCCAACCCAACCATAACGATAATGTTGGACTGGTTGATCGTTCCCCCTTCGTTGATAAACCTTAAAAGGTTTGTCATGGATGTCCGCATCACAACGTCTACTTAGAATTCATCATATCTATCAACCAATATGGAAAAACAAATAAACAACTGCTGCAAAATCAAGTTCCTACAAGATTTCAAATTGGGAACTCTTTATTTAATCAGTTTAAGCTAGTAAACATGCTTTTATCAGAAACTTCCAATCTTTCATCCCCGCTCAAATCTAGAGGGCGATTAAGCTCCAAGTAGATAAAAAGTTGCTACAATTCTACACCTAGTTTGTCAGAAAATTCTCCCGTGTCCATGAACATACGCAGACCTAATCCAATTGAAATTTCTTGGATTATGCACAATTCCCAGTACGTGATTCATGAGAAATTAAACAAATGGAAATTTCATACTCTCGTTTACCGCGATGGCGTTGCTCTTGGCTGCGATAAGAGAGAGAGAGTCGAAGATCGACGATCAGAGGCTGAGAGAGTAGCGTTCGTTCGTTCGTTTGTTGTTTGTTGGGCGTGAGAGAATAAAAGCCCCCGCAATTACCCACCACTTTGTTTAAATAGTAAAACAATAAGGCACCGGAAAAAGAAAAAAAGAAAAAATATATTTATATATATAGTGGGCCCACTGAACTGGGTTAAAATTTGATAATGGGCCTAGCATGCATTTACAACTTGCTAGCCCAAATATGGGTGTTCGAAATTCAATCTAATTTGTCTGAATAATAAACTAATTTAATTAAAATTTAATTCATTTTTTTCGAGCAATAAAATTTAATTCATTTTAATGAAATCTTATCCAGAAAATAACAAGCTTAAAAGTATATGTTTCTTCTGTACACACACATACCGTTACCATATAGTTTTTCTATAAATGATATAAGTTAGAAAGGAATCGAACACAAGATTTTATATCTAATGATAATTACTCTTAATTACTTGAGCTACAGTCCTCTTATATTCTTATTTTTATACGTGCCTTTACATGCAACTAATGTTTTCCCCCTTTATGGGAGGGTTTCTATTTTTGCTATAGAGGATAAATTCTCCCCTCCTACTTTGCACCCTCCAGCAACTTCGAATTTGTGTACACCTACGGAAACACAAGGCAAACCTTCATCACACAAACAGTCTTCACAACTCGTGCAACGATTAAACTAAAGCAGGTATCGGCTAATGTTACAATTCATCCCGCAGTCATCCAACCAATCAAACTTCCTTTTATTTTTATTTTTTTTTGTGAAAATCCAACCAATCAAACTTCATTAACAACTATGATATTTTTGTGGAGTGAGTGGGACTCGAACCTTTCTCTAGCCTTTTTGCAGCACCCCCAAAGTCGAACACACAGAGCACCACATCATCCAAGACTGCAAATCCAAAACCAACCCATGGATGTTATTTTATTTTTATTTTTTGGGTTTTATTACCGCTACTAAAAGTGTACGAGTCATAAAAGCGATGGCTCGTCTTGGACAAACAGTATTGTATTTTGGAAACTCGAATGTATCGTCCTAATCTAGCATGCTAAGCTTGGACCAACCCAAAGACTGGAGCGAGAGAAAGCGAGAGATTTATGGTTCACGAACACGTGTGCCCAGATTGACTCCGGTCCAATCCACAAGCACTAATATATGTATTACTCCTCATTTACCTTTCACGTCCGTTTACTTGTTAGAGAGAGAAAGCAAAGGCGAGACAAACCAAACACAACACAGAGAGCCTCAAAGGTACAAACTTTGATCGCCGAACACCTCTAAGATTCCGGCGATTCCTCACCGGAAGCTTCATATTCCAGCCAAATGGTCGCCAAGAGCTCGCCGGACTGGCTCCCCGCCGGCTGGGCAGTCCAATTTAGAGTGCAGAAGACCGGTCGCAAAATTGAGGTAACATTTTCTTCTCTTTCGTGCTTCTGCCTTCTAGGGTTTCGTTTACTAGCACTCAATCTTGGTTTTGGGTTATTTAGTTTTTCAATTGGTTCAGTTGTGTTAGCTTGTGGTTGTTGTTGAGTAACTGACTGCTGACTGAGCCACCATGATGGGAGTGCTTGTGGTTTAGGTTGTGTTAATTTGGCCCATTGTGCTCTGATTAGCTTCATGCAAGTCTTATATTCTAGTTGCATGTTAGATTCACTTGCCCTTGATGATGCTGGTGATATGTGAGTGTTTCTGTGTGTGTGTGAAATGTGGGCCTGGTTGATGAAAAGGGGTTGCATGCTGGTGTTGTTGCATGATTGCATTGGTTTGTAGTTAATAAATTTTGCATTTTGAGGAGTTTCAGAAGGTTTCTGTTTTGGAATAAGTGAAATTGACTTAAAATGCTCTGTTTTAGGAGTTTATTGGCTTCACGACAATAATCTAGTTCGTAAAGGAAGCTTTTGTTGTATTAGTGATTTTGGAATCTGTATGTCTTTCTCTCTGCATAAGTTTAATAATAAGATTTAGACAGTAGGTGGTGCATGAGGTGTTGTTGACTGATATTGTTGCACATAAATGACAGTATAGAGTTGGTTTAGATGTGAGCATGAGTTGTGACTCACTAAACTCACTTTTATGATTTCCTCTGTTGATGTGTGACATAATTCTTGAACTGGAAGCAGGTGCAAAATGACTGTTCTGAGAGAAATGTTGGAATCTGAACCAAATTGGAAATCTTATCACTATGTTCGAGGAACAATTTTTAACCTTTTCCTTTTCCTTTCCAGTGACCTAATTGAGCAATACAGTTAGAAAAGTATGTCAACTTGGAAACAGAATAAATAATTACTGTCGATGTGTATTAAAACAGGAAATATATTAGTGAACTAATACAGAAAGTTTAGAATCAAAATATCCTGTCATGGTGCTATCACTAAGCTCATAATCACGTTCGCATTTGCAGTTTTATACCAATTTGGAAACTGGGAAGAACTTCTTTTCTAAGGATGATGTTATGCGCCATATCAAAATGGCAAGCACCAACGGTGGAAATCCTCAGCCAACTACTCTGCACAACCAACACCACTCAGAAAAAATTCCTTCTCAAGTGAGTCTTTTATTTTTGGGCTTCATCGAAACCATTTTCTAGATTCTTCTATTTATTGGGTCTTGTTTGTTATCGACAGCTTGTAGTGAACACAACGGAATATCCTGAATGGTTACCCAAGGGTTGGAAAGTGGAGGTGAGAACGCGAAAGACTGGTGTGCATGTTGGAAAAGAATACAAGGTATCCTTTGTGTGCTTTTTGAATAATAGTTTTGGTATATTTCTGTTGTCATCTTTTGAATTTATACTCGTCACCTTTTTTTTCCCTTTTGTTATAAAGTCATTACTAGTGGTTGCCTCCTTTTTAATTTTACAAGGAACTCCTTGGTTGTTAATAATTGAGATTTAGCTCGTATTCCGAAATGCATGGTTGGCCTGGCACCTTGACATGCATCTGCGATATGTCATCGCTCAATATTTACGACTGCATTAATTATCATTGCAATTTAATTGGAAAATATATATCAAATATGTACCGTCCTAAATTTTCCCATAGAGTATGCTGGCATGGTTGGCCATATAACAATGCTATAGTTTCTTTAATCAATATATGGGTAACATTATATTTGATATAAGATGATAAACTTTTACTTTAACCAAGTAGTGATTTATTCCCTTTCATGGCATAGGTTAGAAATAAGTTTAAGAAGACAGTTTAAGTGGTTTTGAAAGGATTCTAGGTGTTTAACCCTTTTGAAATTGATTTTTCATCTAAGATTTATTACTGAACTTGGTCGGGTATGGTGCGACTCTTGTCTTTAGTGGGAACAGTTCATTAAATCCTTAGCCAAGATTTTAGTACGATAGAATTCTAGCAATTGTTTGTTTCTTAGCCATGTCTGGCATAATTATTCCAACAATAAAGTGTAATATCTTCTTTCTTCAACCATAACTGTAACTACTTTCTTGTCTTTCATATCAAGAAGGAAATGAACGGGTCTATCTGATGTTACAGAATTACTCCTTTAACTTTACTGTTGATGTTGATAATGGATTGTGAAGAAACTTTCAGAGATCTTTCTCAGTATGTGTTGACTCCAGCAATACACATTTCTCTTTATTTCTTATATAATTGTATTCCGATTGCAGTGTTACATTGATCCCTCAACAGAATGTAGTTTCTATTCCAAGCCAGAGGTGTTTCGGTATCTCAAAACTGTAAAGCGCAAGAGCTGCAAGTCCAGAAATCTCAAAACTGTAAACCACAAGAGATGCATGATAAAAAAGAAGACTGTTGCGCCCTTGCAGAGTGCAAACAAAGTTTGTTCCCTTTGATATTCTCGTGCTTTAATTCCTTTTTGTTAATTGTTTGGATGGGGACAAGGATACTAAAAATGCTTCGAAACAAAATCTTCAGCCGTAGGTGCATCAAAATGTTTTACTATGCGATTCATGCTTTAAAATATTTTCTCATTTAGAGAAACTATGCGATTCATGAACTGAAATCTTGAATCCAGAAGAAATCATAATCTAACTACAATCTAGTAGAGAACACTTAGCACCTTTTGTGATGTAATGTTCTAAAGGGTCAAAGTTTACCATTTTCGACCTTTTTCCTAGAATCATGTTTCATTTCTTTAAAGGGTAGGAACTTTAAGATGAAAATTGGTTTTTTAAACTCCCTCATAGAAAACAAAGCATAGCAAGTGAGCTTCATGGAACCACTACAAGTTTTTATTGCATGACATACTGAAGCTGCAGAATGATTGCATTTTCTGTTTAGGGATTTCATGTTATTACACATGTTTAATCAGGCCTGATGCTAATTGTTGATGCATAATTTAGGTTGATGTTGAGAAGCATAATGTGGAGGATTTACCATCAGGGTGGACAAAAGAGATCAAAGTTAAAAGGGTTGCAAATCGACTTAGAAGAGACCCGGTATAAAATCAGTTTCTCCGATACTTATTCCAGTTTATGTCAGTTATGCTCCCAACCCCGGGCTCTCTCTATCTCTCTCCACACATGCACGTGTATGCGTGCCTTCCATAAACAGCCCTGCTTTAGGAATAATTCCAACTAATTGTCGTTTATTCCAATAAGTTCTGTACTTAAAGATTTTATGTTGATTTTTAGTGGCTCCCACCTTTTTACAGTATTACACAGATCCAGTCAGTGGATATGTATTCCGCTCCAAAAATGCTGTTATGCATTATTTAGAGACTGGAGAGATAAGCAGACATGCTTTTAAACCCAAGAATAAGTGCACCAATGAGCTGACATTGATTAATGATGAAAGTCACGAAATTACAGTAAGTGCAAGTTCATACTTCTTATTTTTCGTCATCAATGCTCTCTTGGGTTTGTATATGATTGTTTTTTAGTACAATTACCAACAATTTTTCTTTAATGGTTTTCTTGATGATCTCAGTTTGGAAATCGTACCATGTAGAAATTCAGAATAAGTATTGGCGTATCCCTTAAAAAATTTAGTATTTTAACCCATGGTTACTTGAATGACAATTGACCATGCCACATAAGCTGTGGTGTATAATTAGCATGGGAAAAAACATAATGAAGTTTCAAGTGATATTCTTTATTTCACTCTATTTTGAAACACTTTGAAAACTTGACTGAAATATGTTCCAAACTAAAGCAGAGAGGACTTGGTGAAATTTGGGCTAACTAATGTGTTCTATGTATTGCTCTGATACTTTTTAGTTGCATAGCATGGTGGTGCTGAATTCATAAACAAATTGCATCTGTCAGTCCCAGAAAGAATTACAACTCTTGCACTTATGTAGCAGTGACAACTTTCTTGCATTGTGGGGTTTCCATTTTCAATGTTGTTATTGTTTTTCTTTATTTTTCTCAGAACATAGTTTGTGCTTTGGCTTGCATTCTTCAATGTTTTTTCTGTAAACATTCTTCGATGTTTTTAGTACTCCCCATTTTACAAATGGTAGAATTTCCCCATCTGTAAATAAAGCTGATGGATTACCTTTCACCCTTTTTTTTCCTCTTCTGTTTCCCATCTCTAAAAGGGTTAAAAGGTATTCAGTAATTTATCTTTCATGAATACAAATATGAAACCAAGGAACTTCAAGTCAAAACTGATACCCCATTATAAGTTTATAACTATGACCGGATGGATGGTAGGCTTCTTAGCAGCCAATTTTTATGATTTTATCCGTTTTTTATTATATATGTGAACTTGGTATTTAAAGGATGAATTCGTTATTTTGATCATTCTTCGTTTGCTGTTATTTTAGCCATCATCTGCAACCAAAAGGCAAAAATTTAAGCACCCTGTCACCAGGCAACAGCATTATGAAGGTGAGAGGTCAATAGATGACATCATGATGAATAATTCTCCAACTTGAGAACGTATATTAGATTTGGTCCAAGTTATAAAGGGAAATGAAATCCCCTGGTATCTATCTAACTGCATTGTTCCCATTGTTGAACTTCCACTGCAGATAAAGGTAGTTCTGAAATTAGCGGCTTAGAACTACCAGAAACTGAAAGCTCCAACTTGCAAGACAAGAGGGTACCCACTGAAAGTGGAGTTGCTGTTGCTTTGACAGCTGATGTTGTCCAGGAGAAGCATTTACCAGAGGATATAGTTGAAGAATGTCCCAGAACTATGGAAGATTGTCCTCCAATCAGGTCATCACAGCCAAAACCTGAAGTTGCTGACATACATGAAGGCAAAAGGTCATTGCTCAAAGTTGAACATTCTGCGACAGATCCAGGGAAAATAATTTTGGCTGGAAATGAGCCTGTTTTGACTCCTGCTGCTGACACCCTGAATGAGAATAATTCACTTAAGATTGTGATGGAAAAAGGCAATGTCAGAACAACCCAAACAGGCTCGAGGAAATCAAAAAGCAAGGAAAAGCTTAACCTGCCTCGTCGGTCTTCAAAACGACTTGCTGGGCTTGAACCAGAGCAGGTAGCTAACTCGGTTTCCAGTGAACAAGCTCTTCAAGTTGTAAGAAAGTGTAGTAAAAGTGATGGCAGTCAAGATGCAGTTTTGGCTTCAGATGCAGATCAGCAGGTTGGGGCTGCATCAGAAGTAGTGGTTGCACATCATACGTCAACTGACATAAAATCTACATCACATGAGGAGGCATTGAATAAGGGCAGGATGCCACTTGATGACCAAATGGTTCCTAAAGAGCAACAACAAAAGCTGGAAAGTGAGAGAATGGATTCTGAGAAGCCAGAACCAGAGTTCTCCCTTCTGTTCGGCTCAGACCCATGCCTAGAATTTGCATTCAAAACGCTTACGGGGGAATTGCCAATAGCTGATACTGTGGATAATGAGCCTATTCTGAAACCTGCAGCTGATGTGCTGCAGAAAGAGAACTCACTTGAAAGTGAGATGGAAAAGAGCTGCAGCAGAAATACAAGGGTTAACAAATCCAAGAAAAATAAAGAAATTAAGTTGCCTCATCGATCTTCAAAACGGCTTGCTGGGGTTGAACCTGAGCTGCTGCCCAATTCTATGTCCAGTGAACGAGCTCTTCGAAATGCAACTGGAAGGTCCAGTAAAAGTAAAGCCATCCAAGCTGTCAATTCAGCAGATGAAGCATCTCAGCTGCCTGAAGCTGGGCCAGAGACGAAATTTGCAAATTATCCTTGTACTACTACTATAGACACTTCAATACCAGAGCAGTCATCAAACAAGAGCGAGAATTTTCTTGAAGACCAAGCTATTCCTCAAGAGAAATCACAGAAGTTTGAAACTGAGAAGGCAGCTATTGAGAATCCAGAGGCACAATTCTCTTTCCCTTTCATGGATTCTTGGTCTGACCCATGCCTAGATTTTGCATTCAAGACTCTTACAGGTGCAATACCAATAGAGGATGATTTGTTTCAGGGTTATTTCCAAGAAAAAATTGAAACCTCTCACAACCACAGAGATAGCTTGGCACTACCAGATTTTGGCTCACCCAGCTTTTTTCAAAGTGATATATTACCTCAGTTTGACGCACCAGAACAATCTATTTCAGGCCAACAGTTACCAATGAATTCTTCGTTCCTGCCTTCAGGAAATGTGGGCATGTCAAATTGCAATGGGGTTGCTTCAAGCCAACAGTTATCCATGAATCCTTCATTCCTGCCTTCAGGAAATGTGAGCATGTCAAATTGCAACGGGGTTGCTTCAAGCCAACAGTTATCCATGAATCCTTCATTCCTGCCTTCAGGGAATGTGAGCATGTCAAATTGCAACGGGGTTGCTTCAAGCCATCAGTTATCCATGAATCCTTCATTCCTGCCTGCAGGAAATGTGAGCTTGTCAAATTGCAGTGGGGCCGGTTCAGGCCAACAGTTATCGATGAATTCTCCATTCCTACCTGCAGGAAACGTGAGCTTGTCGAATTGCGGCGGGGTTGATTCGCAGAAACCTTGCTTAGGAGACAGTAAGGATTATCGTGGAAAGGTAAAGTCCTAGAAGAAAGGTAATTCCTATCTGTAATGGTACACAGGTTTCAGCCAGCTGGTTATACATTTTGAAACCTTGTAGCTGCATGTCTCCTGTGTTGTAGCAAAGAATTCCATCTGAATATAACTTTTATTTTGTAAGTGGATATTTACCTTTACCTTTTTCCCGTATGTATTGACTAGCCAAGAGAAATATTTAAACTCCCAAGGGAGTCTTTGCAAGTCAAAACTGTTGTAGTTCTTACCGACAGATAAAATGCGTCATAGTGCTGTTAATGAAAATTTTCAGTTGAGTTTCTGATCATTTAAATGGATTTAGGCACCCCATTTTGTGCTTATCAGAAAGAAAATTATTGGTTAAAAAAACAAATGAAAGTTTATTATCACAAAGTATTAGCAATGGAACACTGATATCTCCAAGTTGGTATTATTCTTCAAGAACAACAAAAGGAAAAAAGAAAGAAAAAAAAAAAAAATCATATATGGTACTGGTATCGAGCAAAACTATTATTCTTCAGACAATCAGTCGCATGTGGACTGTTTCCTTCCACCATTTCACTCGTCTTCTTCTTCTTCATCACAGTCGCGATCTCCACTGCCATAGTCGCGATCGCGATCTCCACTGCCATAGTCGCGATCTCCACTGCCAGGCTGAGAAAAACAGACAATACATATATTATATTTGAAAATATATATATATATACGGAAAAAAAGGCATGGTACAATTGCCTTGCATGATTATGATAATTTATTTTCGTTAATAATGCCCCATTTCTAATAAGTAAACATGTCCTTATAGTCTTAATTTCGTTATATATTTATATAATTCAGGAGGGCTAACCGTATTAACTTACCAATATGTTAAAATTAATTCTATTTATACATATTAACTTATTAACCGATTAACGATTAACTATATATATCAATTAAGTGGACGAGGAAGAACAAATACCTCAGGATTGAAAAAGAGGCCAATGGTAATTTCTCCTCTGACTTTGTCGTTCCTCATTACGTCGTATGGCGTTGCTGGCATTCTCCCTTCGCACCCGCTGTCGGTAACTATTGCATCCAGTGGAATTCTGCATGAACATTTTTAGTAATTTTTTTCAAGGAAACTAATAAGAGTGAAAAAAAGAAAATTAATATGCACAAAGAAAATCTCTAAGATTTCACAGTAAAAATAATTTAAATACACAAAAAACATGTAGGAAATTGAAACGAAAATCCTATGCTATTATATTATATAAGCGCATGTATAAAAACCTTCATGTGCTACTAAGTGATTCTCTTAATGAGGGCTAATTCTTATTTATTTTATTACAAAAAATTAATTCACAAGATTATGTTAGTATATAAAGCTTGAATCTTTTTTTTTTTTTTTCTTCATAAGAGGGAGCTACAAGTGCTTACGTTAATTCACCCACAGAATCATCAGTGCTACCAGAGTCTTCGTCATATAACTTCAATCTGAGTTCATCTTCAGCACCAGCAATTGTAAATAGAAAAGTTTCATTCCAATCTGGTTCAGACCCTTGACCTGCACAAACACTTTTTTTTCTTAATATTAATTTCACCAGGTATGTAATACAAGTGAATTAATGATTCATCATATTATACTTTTTTTAAAAAATTCAAAATCATTTTGTTCTCATGACCCCGTAAAATATATGTATATGTTATATACAATCCCATTCTAATGAGGGATTCATTTTCACTATTCTCGAAAAGTTTTTCTCGGTAGGAGAAAAACCATCAATGTGATCAGATGACTTGAAGCATTTATCTTTTTAATAAGAACTCATTTAATGACAAAATAAGAACTCTTTTTTTTTTTTTGATCATCTAACTATAACACAATAAGTAGACAAACACAATATTTCGTATCAAACAATGAAATGATCATGACGATATAATCAAATAATCGAACTTACGACCGCATTAATTTGCATGTATGATTCTTAAATGAGGATTAAAAGCTAAATAATTCAGATCATTGAACCACACTGTGGAGTATCCCCAACAATTCGATCCCTTCATACTCTTCATCAAAGAATTGTAGGTTCTTTTTTTCTTTTTAAAAGTAATTAAAATAAAGAGAGCTATGTAATGGCATTAAGCTCAACATCATACTAAAAATTCAGGGAGACTAGAAACCCGACCGTTTGCCACCTGGCTCTTTTTCTCCTGATCTTTGTAGGTGAATACGACATAAGGATCCATCATACCTACACGTATTCATATTAAATGTTGTCAGAAACATATTCTAATTCATAAGATCATCTCGCAAACCGATCATCATGCATGAAAAAGCCATGAACTGCATGCATGCTTAATTACCCATTGTATCCATGTTTTTAAGATCCTTAGCACCGACAAGTGTAACTTCAAGGGTTCCTCGAGGAGCCATTTTCAGAAAGGAAGGAACAAATTAATCCCAAGAGGGAAAAAGATGAGTGTGATGTCTTGATGAATATGAGCAAGAAGGTTTTGTGAGTGTAATCAAGTTGTGACACTTTTTTTCTTGGACCTGTCTCTTTAATGAATTATATAACTGGAAATAACTACGGATGAGGGCTGAAGAACCCGAAATACACACGGGATTATTGGACAAAGAGCATGCGTTCATTTGTAGCCGTGAAAACCAAGTCAAAGTAAGCCTCTGGAGCTAGTCCTGAGGGGATGGTCGAAAAAAAAGGTTAACAAAGAAGAAGTCGAAATTCATGGATATAGGACAAGGAACTGCATACACACTGTGCGTAAATCGGATCTAGGCCATAGGTGCATGCTTATTTACGTGGGGATTTAGGGCGAATCATGGATGGGTGAAGCTATGAGAATATAGGGTGTTAAGAAGAAATCAATAATTTGTTTTGAGTTAGTTGAATGCATGCAAACATCACATGAATTCACATTGGTTATAAGATAGAACCCTCGATCCTGCAAGCTTGGTTCACATTAATTCCACGTACCACAAATCCAACATGATCCTATAATACATTGGTGGAAAATATATCTGTGACATGTCGATGTGTTACATGTTAGGAATTTATTCAAATTATATCATGTGACATGTACAATCATTGAAACAAAATTCAACATATATAATGTAGTTATAATTAGAGTGTGAATTCGTAATACAATATCGACATGTCATGTAATTTCCGAATCAAAACCGACCATGAGTCCTCAATGCGGCAACTGTCTTAGGCACTTAAATTGTTCAGTCCCAAATTAATGTTACCTCATTTAGTATATATGTTAATTTTGGCTAAATCAATTATTAAGTTTTTTTTATTAACACACAAAATAAAAACCGAACAATATATCAAACCCATGACCCAAATACACAAAATAAATTTATTTATTTCTATATTGGAGTAATATTTAAGTGATGATTTTTTTTTAATGTTTACATTATGTTTAAGCAACCTAGCCTAATCCAACCCATTTCCATGGTCAACCTTCCTCATCATTTAAGCTAAACTTCGAAACCTTAATATTTAAGTGAGGTTTTGATGCAATTATCAAGTTTCCATTTGGGTTGCATTTTATTTGTTGCTTTCCTTCTCTATTTTGGATTGCATCAATTATGTTTGTGAGTGAAAAAATTATATGAATCTGTAGTGCATATAGGGTTAGAGTACACCTAGGCCCCATTAATATTTTAATGGTTTAAGGTCTTTAAGCTAAGCCTAAGGATATATCATACGATCCTCCTAGAACTAGAATAATTTTGGGGCGACGTAAGATTATTTTATGTTTGATTCGTTGACGATTTTTTAAAATCTTATCTTTATGTTTCATTATTTATATATTTCATTAAAATCCCATCAACCAATGCAATTGACATTGAATTCTATTTTAGGTCAATCTCATATACTTTGAATTGTAAAAAATGGTCAACATTTTTTTACAAACTAACCGTACGTTTTGAACTGATAAAACAAGAAAAAAAAAAATTTATCAAATGTTTTTTTTATTATAGGAAATTAATCAAATGTTTCTTAGCAGCTTCATTTAGCAAAGAATTACACAAGGACTAGTTATTTTGACAAATTGGAAGGCTTAATTGGACCAATCTATGTCTGTCGAAATCTTTCTTCTATGTGTCTTTGTGTCTTTTTTTTTTCTTTGGGTCGGCTGGCTATTTGATTCAGCCAAATGAAATAACAATGCTCAACCTCACAAGAGCCTAAAGGAACTTCTCAAAAATGGAATATGTACTGTCTTTTTTTAATGGCAAATCACATATTATTAGCAATGGAACCCTTAAATCTCCTAAGCCAAGAGTGTAAACTTGCATTTAAAGTACATAAACTCCTAGCAACTCGACTCGTTCCATCAACCATAGCTGCTGGAGGACTCCTTCCATCCGCCTACGAAGTCCAAGTCCCGATCATTGTGTACCTAAGAACAATGCACAATTTGTTATTATTATGTTATAGAATGTAAAGTCTCACCTCGGAAATTCGAAATCTTTATAACATTTTGTAGTACCACTCCGTCCATTATCAATCGGGTTTAAATGTGTCGGCCGTAAATATAACAATGAAAGTAATTAATGGAAAAGAAAAAGAAAAACTACCGCAGGAGTGAAGGTGAGGCCAAGTTTAATCTCCCCATGGTACTTTTTGTTCCTTAGGACATTGTACTTCATTGGTGGTAGCTTCTCTTCCACAAAGAGAGTTTTCAGTGGAATACTGCAAATGATGATCAAACCAGAAAATAGTTTTGTCAAAATATATTTATATATGAGACAAATTAACAGAACTTGTTAATTGACTGGAAAATATTTTGCAGATTGGGGCTTCAACTTACGTTAATTCTCCCACAAAGTCATCCTTGCTCCCGCTGTCCTTGTCCATTATCATCACATGAAGTTCATTGACATCATCAGAGATGCCGAACACAAAGCTCTCATTCCATTCTGGATTGGACCCCATTGCTGCACAAACATTAAATTATATATTTTCAATATTAATTTGGGTTCTTATGTAAATTCGCCTAAACCCTATTTTACAATATTAACTTTTTTTATTTTTTATTTTTTTTATAGTTAGATATTAAGAATATAGGCGAACTAGAAAACTGACCTGTTGCCACCGTGCTCTTTTTCTGCTGTTTTTTACAGGTGATGACGACATAAGGGTCCATTTTGCCTATATGCATTTTAATATCAAACAAATGAAATTTCATTATATTCTTTCTTTCTTCCCCAAAAAATATATATATATATATATATTTCATGGGTTTAGCTTCACAAAGTAATGTAAATCAAATGGTTTCAGCAAAAGGGTCCAAAGAATAAAAAATTTGAACTTGTAAGATTATAGGATGTTCTCATAATACGTAATGTTACCGTCACATATAATAATTTCTCACGAAGAAGAATATTTGATGCATCACAATTAGTAAACCCAAGAGACAGTCTGATCGAAAACTAATTATCAGCTAGCATGAAAATTTACAGAGACAACATGGGAAACAAAATTGAGAGCGAGGGAGAAATTTACCAAAAATCTCTGTGTTTTTAAGACCCTTGGCATTGACAAGGTTAACTTCAAGAGTTCCGCGAGGCATTTTGTCTATGAAAGGTAGAGATCCCAAGAGACAAACAACTGAAGGTATAAAATGTCCAGAGAGAAGCAAGCGCCCCCGAGAGAGAGAGAGACCAAGAAGGATTTGAGTTAATCTCTTTCCTTCTGGCGAGCTATAATATGCCAGAGATTAATGGTTATATATCTTCTTCAACAATGGTTTCGGGCAAAGCAAGGATTGTAGGTACGAAAACCAGGTCAAAGTGCATGGCTGGTGGATAACCAGGCCTTGTTTAGCGGGGTATGAGCAGGACGTCACACGCCTTAAATTAGTATGTCTTGATTTAATACATCTTTAAAAAAAGGCCGCCTTTTTCATTGATTATTGAAGTGGAATTATTTGCTCACTTGAGGGTGATGGTCCTCTTGTTTGCGAGCTTTTTGTGCAAACAAGTCTAACAGAACGTGCTAGTGAGCTTTTTCATTCATGTATTGCATCTTCCCCCTGATTCAAACTAACAAAGAAAAAGTCCAACAAATGCCAAGTACCCAGATATTACTGATTTCATTCATGCATTGCATCTTCAGCCTGCTGGACCAAGTTTCAACCTTAAGCACAAGTACCAATAAGTTTCCTAGAAAGCTCCTCCTCCACATTAACAATTGTAAGCCGAGCACTGGATCCAGATTCATAATGCTTCTTTTCTGTCAGCAGAGTTCCATGCACCACCAACAACAAACATTGCATTGTCTCCACCAGCTTCTTCTCACTACATGGATGCAGGTAATGAGAAAACCCTCTCACTTCTCAAGCATTCCTCTGCCTTCATCATGTAACTGTCCTCCAAAATCCATCTTGATGCCTCACGAGAATTTTTTTTTTTGGGTTGAAGATGCCTTACGAGAATAGTAATCACAAACAGCCACCCTTTAAATAAATAAATAAATTCATTTCAACATTAATACGTGCAAGATTTGGAAGAGTAACCAAAATAAAATAAAATATATATATTAAAGTTATTATTATTTTTAAATTCATTTTGTAACGAAAACTGACCAAACAAAAATTAACTCAACAAAATTGTAAAGCAACAAAAAGACAAAAGCCATGATCAAAGTTACTAAAATTAAGTCAAAAGAACATATAGCTTCAAAATCAGATGGACTTCTTCTTAAAATCCAATCATCATTGGGACTTAAAAAATTCAACTTAAACAATCAAAAACTTCGCTGCAATTTCTGATCAAGTTGCAACTATACTAACAAAAACAAAAACAAAAGGCAAAGCCATCATGAAAAAAAAACAACTAAATAAAATTAAGAAGACATATCTGTTGATGACACAATTGTATAATTTTCTTTAACTTCAAAAAAACCAAAATGAACAAAATTGCCCTTGTTTATTTTTGGATTTCCTAAGGAATCCTTGAGAGGTTTTTCTGTCTTTTTTGAAAATTTTTTGACTATTTTTAAAAATAAAAGTTTTTTTATGACTAAAACCTAAATTTACTAAAATAATTTAAATAAACTCACCCCCAAAAAACATGCCTGATCTTTCATATTTTGAATTCAAAGATGCACAAAAACATCAATTTAGAAAAGCAATCCTGTCTGTCTATATTTGCGTTGGTCCTTAATGTGTAATAACGAGATTGGCTTGCCAATATAATATACTTCCAATATTCCTGGCCCAATTAAAAACCCAACCCAGCAGTCAAATCTCAAATGGCCACTAATGAGTACCCCGATCAGGAAAAAAAAATAACAAAAAGGAGAAGAAGAAGAAGAAAAAGCAGCCATTGAGTGAGAGTTCTCAATTCCTTTAAACAAGGAGTGGGTCTTTGCGGTATTCACTCAGGCTGCTCGGCTTTTTCTAGCCCAAGAGTCCAAGACTACATAAGCAATCACCGCCTTCACTTAGCTCAGTTGGTGGGGATCGTTAATCATCCTCAATAGGGTCATAGCAGGTGCAGTGTAATTAAGGGTTTGAAATGCTTTGATTATACACACCCTTATACTAGTGTGAGAGACTTGACAAAAAAACAAAGTTAATAAACCATCCATGTGATATTATGGCCCAGACTCCTCTATTGAGCTCAAATTCTTCTCTTTCTAACATGTACCAAATTTGTTGTTGGAGGCAAGAATGGGAGGTCCCCAAATTAAAGAATGACCACCAAATGTACACTCTTATCATCAAGGGCGAGTGCGAAAAATGTCATTCCCCAAAATCTTATTTTCTTTTTGAACAATAGAGTTTGAACTTACTTCTATCATCATGCTATCTATCTCATGCCACTTGAATTAAGACTCATGAGCGTACCATTTATAATAGTACCTTGGATGAGTACATTAATATTATTAACATTGTGTTACACAATTCATGTACACTACCACATGTACATGCTGTGACAAAGCACTCAAGCTTTTAATTATTGCATCACATACATACAATCAATATTATCAACCAGCTATTGCCAGCAGATTTATTTCTTCTATAACAGAGCAAAGTGAACACCTCCTTCATGGGCATGATAACGAAAGTGGTATTTGCAGGGAAAGAGAGGGAAGAAGAAAGCTAGAGATAGAACACAGAGATTTCTAAGAGATGTTTACTGTTTGTATTTTCTTAATGAACAATTATCGTACACACAAGAGCTTTATACAACTGCTTGACAACTCCTAACTGACCACGAGATATACACGTGATCTAATATTCTGACTAGACATGTACAGTCATCATTCCCCCTCAAACCCAGCTGAGTTCCCCAATCTAAGATTAATACAGTGTTTGAGGATACTCAGCTGGTATGTATTGAACAATCAGGTCTCCTTTTTGAACTCTCTCTCTCTATGAGGAAATGAAAATCAATGTCTAAATGCTTGATACGTGAATGATAAACAGGGTTAGAACTGAGTGCATTCATTGACAAGTTGTCACAATGCAAAACAGGCTGCTGAGGAAGAAGAACTTTTAAATCTTGCAACACCTGCCTTATCCAAGCTATATCAGCTGAGGTATGTGCCAAGGATCGATACTTAGCCTCTGTTGAACTCCTAGCCATAGAGGTTTGTTTCTTGGATTGCCATGAAATAGGATTAGGACCCAACAAAACCACAAATCCGGTAGTAGATCTTTTGGTATTCATATCTCCTGCCCAATCTGCATCACTAAAAGCATGTAATTGCCAAGGACCACTAGAGAACTTCAATCTATGATCTAGAGTGCCCTGAATGTATATGAGTATCCTTTTAACAAGTAACCAATGAAGTTCTGTAGGAGCAGTCATGTATTGGCAAACAGAATTGACGGCATAGGATAAATCTGGTCTAGTAAATGTTAAATACTATAAAGCTCCAACAACACTTCGATATAACGAGGGAACAGATAGAAGAGTACCCTCAGACTGCAATACTTAAGTATGTGGCTTACGAGGAGTTAAACAGGGTCTGCATGAACTCATGCCTGCTTTGTGCAGAAGTTCTTTAGCATATTTCTTCTGACTTACAAATATATCACTCTCTGCATTATAATCAATCTGTAAACCCAAGAAATAGGTAAGCTTTCCCATGTCTTTCATTTCAAAAACTGCACTGAGTTCATCAACCACTTCTTGAATACAAGATACCTTAGAACCTGTAAGAATTATATCATCCACATATAAAAGAATGACAATATTAGATCCAGTATGTTTGACAAACAGACTTGGGTCAGAATGAGAGGATTTGAAACCAATAGCTGGTAAATAACCAATGAATTTAGCATTCCAAGCCCTTGGAGCTTGCTTAAGACCATAATGAGATTTCTTTAATTGACAAAAACTCTGGATGTGTAGAATCTTCAAAACCAGGGGTTGCCTCATGAAAACTTCTTCTTCAAGATCTCCTTGTAAAAATGCATTTTTAACATCTAATTGTCTTAAAGACCATTTGTTCATAGCAGCAATACTCAGAATTAATCAAACTGTAGTATGCCTAACTACAGGACTAAAAGTCTCACTAAAATCCAATCCAGGCTCCTGACTAAATCCTTGAGCTACTAGACGTGCCTCATGCCTAGAAACAGTTCCATCTAAGTTCCTTTTAATCCGGTAAACCCACTTACTGCCAACAACATTTTTATGGCATGGTTTTGGAACTAAAATCCAAGTACCCTGCATATGTAATGCATCAAGTTTTCCTGCATTGCTTTTATCCACACTGGAGATTGAGAAGCTAACTTATAAGTTGCAGGCTCAGTTTCATCAGGCAGTGAAGGAATAGAGGTATAATAGCATTGATAATCAGAAAAAGGCATTCTACAAACAATACCATCCTTGGATTTTGTAGTCATAGTATGTGTATTAATAGAACCACTAGGTACTGAAACAGCATCATTTTGAGAACTAGCTGGTAGAAGCACTTGTAACTGATCATCCTTTAGCACGGGTACTGACATAGAATCAAGAGGTACCATGTCACCAATAGAATCATAGCTAGACGAAGCACTAGAAATCGAATCACTATCAGAAACTTGGTGAGGTAAAATTACATCCTGAGATACAACAGGTTGTAAACCAGGCTGTGATAAACTCATACTATGCACTGGAGCTGATGAAGACACATGAATAGGAATAGAAACCAATACTGGAGTTGTCTTTGAATTTCCATGAGACGAACCCCAAACAGATGAAGACATTTTATTTGCAAAACGAAACACTATCTCATCATGCAAAACATGTCTCGAAAGAACAAATTTATCAGTAAGCAGATTAAAACACAAAACTCCCTTGTAACCTTCTGCATAATCCATGAACACCCATTGAGTAGTCCTTGGTTGAAGCGTGTGCACATTATGACATATCAAGTAAGGATAAACAGCAGTGCCAAAAACTCTCAGATGTTGAACATTAGGAGCATGGCCAAACAACTTAAGGAATGGAGATTGATAATTCAAAACCTCACTCGGCATTCTATTTATTAGATAAACAGCATGAGCAACAGAATAAACCTAAAACTTTGTAGGAAGTGAAGCATCAGATAAAAGAGTTATGGCTGTGTCAATAACATGACGATTCTTTCTTTCAGCCAGCCCATTCTGCTGAGGAGTGTGAGGGCAAGACAAGTGATGAATAACGCCTTTAGAATCAAGAAAGGCCATGAACAATGTGCTAGTAAACTCACCTCCTCCATCAGTTTGAAATATCTTAACTTTAGCATCATACTGATTTGTGAGCATAGCATAAAACTTCATGAAAACTCCAAAAACATCTGATTTATTAAAAATGGGATATAGCCACATAAAAAAAGTACATTCGTCAATAAAATTGACATAATATCTGTAGCCATCAATGGATTTTGCAGCAGAGGGACCCCATACATCACTATGGATACATTGAAATGGAATAGTAGCTCTAGAATGACTAGTAGGAAAAGACAACCTATGCATTTTGCCTTGTAAACATGTTGAACAAACGCTGAAGGAAGATCATCAGAAACAGAAATAGAAGAAGCTTGCAACATTTTCTTTGTAACCCCATTAGTGGTATGTCCTAACCTCTGATGCCACAGGGAGGACTTAATTTGCTAGCCAATGTAAGCTTTATTCATTGAAGAAACTGAAGATATTGTAGACAAAGGAAGCAGTGGAATAGGATATAAGCAATGATCACTCTTTCCCTCGAGAAGCACCTGATGAGTGACTTTATCTTGTATTAAGAAACCAGAGACATCAAACGCAATATAGCTGTTGTTATCCTTACAAAGTTGGTGCACTGACAAAAGATTTGCTTTGAGTTGAGGAACGTGACAAACAGAGGGCATTATAAGCCTAGATGTGGCACTAGAAAGATTAGAAGTGCCAATATGAAGTATATTCAAACCTTCCCCATTACCAACTGTGATATTTTCCTCAATAGCACATGGAGTCACATTTTGCAACTGAGACACATCACCCACCATATGATGTGTGGCTCCAATATCAGCAATCCATACTTGTTCAGGAGAATAAGAAGTTTGTGCTGCCATGGCAGTTAAGGAAGAAGGAGGAGCTTAACCTTGAAATGAGTAATTCGACCTGTAATAGCAATCCAAAGCACCATGTCCACACTTGCCATAGATTTGGCACTCAAGCACTGTAGAAACTAAAGATTGAGAATTAGCATGCCTATAGAAGCAAATAACAGTCATATGACCCCTTTTATTACAAATATGATATTCAGGAACAAACTTGGAACCATAAAATGTGTTGTGGCCTATATAATCAGGAGTAATGCCTCTGAAATTTGGATGAGCTGGAGAGCTAAAATTCCTTCCACCATTGAACTTGCCTCGACCAAAACCAGTATTAGAAATAGGGCGAGGACCAAAAGCCAGTGAAGGAGGTCGAGAAGATGCATTACAAGAATAACCAACATGAGAAGCAGGTGTAGGAAGCAAACCTTGTCCTGAAGATGTAGAGACAGACGATGAACCACTTTGAGCTCCTTGAAGCCCATAGCCAGAAGATGTATGAGGCACAAACATAGCAGAATGAGAGGTAATCCAAGCCTCAGCAGTTTGCTCAGTAGCCAGTAACTGAGCGCGAAAATATTTCAACGAGATTGGTGTATCACGAGCAATCAAGATCGTTTTGATTATGTCGTATTATGGTGGTAAACCATTTAATGCAGCAATGATAAAGTCATCATCAGAAATCTTAGTACCAACAACATGTAACTGATCACGCAGATGCTAGAGACGAAGAAGAAATCGCTCGATGGAATCTCCATCTTTTTGCACAGTCTGAAATTAAGTTTTCAAATGATTGATTATGGCACGAGAAACTGACACATGACGATCGGTGAGATTAAGCCAAGCATCCCTAACAGTCTTACAGCCAATAACATACTCAATTGCTTCGTCAGAGAGAGAAGTAATGAGAAGACTGAACAAGCTTTATCAGTGTGCATCCAATCCTTATACGCAGCAGTGACTTCCGATGTCACGCCCTCTTCATCAACATTTGCAAATTTGGGCAGAGGAAGAGTAGAGCCACCAAAATGGCCAAAGAGGTCGTAACCTTCCAGAACCAACTCAATTTGATAATTCCACTTAAGAAAATTATCATTAGTAAGACGAATAGTAAGCAGTTGATAAGTTCTTAATTTCATACATTCGCATGCCTTCTTTACTTAGTGACTTTGCTTAGTTTCTCTTTATTTTGAGTCACTTACCTCTTTTTGTTTGTTTTGTAGGTTAAGACAGCAAGAGATCACAATTGATGTAATCCATGCTTGTTAAGGGCTAATTGGGATAAGAGGAATATAAGCTTAAAAGACAAACCAATTTGAGCCACACTCTTTGTCAGTCTAGTTTCGTAGGTTATTTGCAAGCCTCATTTCAGTAACTTACACAGGTCGGATGAGGAGACATCCTTGATAGAAGTTGTTCCAATAGGTGTCTATTATAACATGTCCTAATTTCAGCCTAATTAGATAAATCTGGAGCCCTCAGCACGTTAAAGACTGAACCAAGTTCACAGAAAAGTCATGTTGGCTGACATCACATTTAATGTGGCTAAATCCTTAGAGCCATGTGCTATGTTGTGATATTTATTGCAAGCGCACAATTCGCACAAGTAATATAGTGATGAGTGAAGTGTCGTTCCCACGAAGAGTGATTTAATTTACCAAGTACCGATTGTGATTAACCCAAGACTTTATTTGAACAATTGATGATGAGATTTGATTGATTAATTAACTAAAACAATGAATAAAAACAAGCATAGAAAAATAAAGTAGTGAGATTCAAGTTATGAGAGCACTAGAGCTTCCGATTTCACCATAGACAATTCTACCTAATTTCCTTAGCATGTTAATCCTAATTATTCTCTATGTTGACAGTTGATTTTCCCTACTTTATTCGATACTCCATCCTTGGTTATACCAAAAGTATTCTTATTACCAACCCACTCTATCCCTAGTAATGGAATTAAGATAATAAGAACCCATTAAATTCCTTGGAAAACCTACAAAACAACCACATAAGTCATGACAAACATCCCTGTCTAATCATGTAACTCATGGCATCTATTACAAGAAGCAACCCCAAATTGGATATTCCTATTGTCAATTTAGCATCAAAACAATTAAATGTTGGCCAAACATTCAAAGCATTAAGCATGGTAATAGATACTCAACATGGAAAAATACTTGGAATTAACATTGACTAAAGTAATTGAGTATTCATGGCTAGGCTACATCGTAGCCCTAGCAAGAAGAAATTAGTTCATGACAACTTTAATAAAAACCATGATAAATAGTATCATAGGAAAGAAGTAACCAATTGAAGATTTGATCTCTGCACGACAGCAACTCTAGCTCCAGGTTGTCTTCTTTGTCTCTCTAAAACTCTCTCTCTCTCCTTTGAGTGTTTCGGTGATGAGTATGAATGTGTAGGAATTTTAGGGTAGATGATGGAGGATGGATGATGGGTAATGGATCCCTTCAACAATGACCTAAACTCCCTATTTATAAACCTCCTAGAAATCCTACCTAAGGAATAATTACAATTGTTATAAAAATAGGATTCCTTCTAAAATAAAGTCTTCTTTATTTCTCCTTGTTTGACTTGATAAGACTTGCACCATCTTGAACTAGGAAATTTGACAACATTCCTTGCAACAAAAGGAATGACTTGGCTTCTTTTTAGTTGATCTTCATCTTCTCGCCTTTTTTTAGCACACTTTCTCCTATTTCACAATTCCTTCACAAATCTCACAAAACCAATTAAAAACAACCAATTTAAACCAAGAAATTAATAAATAAATAAGCAAAGGAGGCATAAAATATATATAAAATATACACTTATCATGCTACACATTAGAGCAGCCACACATGGGAGATAAATTAGCTTGGGAACTCAGAAAGATGAACAAAAGTCAAGATTTCCATAAAGAAACCAAGAATAGTCCACCAAAGCATGTATTGGGCAGCTGGAGCAGTTGACATGTACGGGCAGCTGGAACAGTTGGGCATTTGAAGTAGTTGGGAGCAGCTAAGAGAGTGTGCTTTACCAGCCAAAAGGGAGGACGAAATTGCACTCTATAAATAGAGAGCTGCTCACTCATTCAAGAGGGATAGAGTCAGACACATTCACTTCATCCATTATTCTCATATACACATTCAGATTCACCACAAAGAGAGAAGAGAGCTTGAAGCTGTCCTGGGAACTACATTGCTGCTCGCTAGCTCTTCTCTTCTCTTTATTCTACCTATGTATTTCTTGTTTTCTTTATTCATAGTTATGTCTAACTAATCCATTTAGTTAGGGCTTAGGATGAAGCCCTAGTCATAAATATTCAATGTTATGGATGATTTTATAGTTAATTGATTTCCTTGCTTTCATTATCAAGTTGTTAATATCCAGTTTATTATGTGCTTAATGTATGTTTTCTTGGAGTAGCTAAGTAGGATTTTATGCATCTAGCACAAGTTGGGAAGGGGTTTAGATTCACCAATTCTACTCTCCTTTCACAAGCAACACATGAATGGCCTAAGAATCATTCAAGGGGTTACTTACCACAGGTTGACTAGGACAGATACCATGTTCTATGTTCTAGGACTTGCGTGATTGTCATATTCTCATGGAGCTTAATGACTCTTGTATGCTTTATTCTAAGTAGATACCATGCTTAGGTTGCATATTAGAGATCACGTGTTGTGTAGATACCATGCACAATTACATGCCTTAGGAGAATCATGCATCATGCACCTAGATACCATAGGCTTGTATGCGATAATCTATTGTTGATGAAGCTTGAGTCAATTTCTATACATTCATAACTTGGATAGGAAAACTAGTGGTGGATTCCAAGGCTCTAACACCTCTCAATCATTGTTTCACAACTTGTTGATTGCTGCCAGTGTTTACTTTCGAGCACTTTCATTTCACTTTCTTCTTTTCATTTCAACAACAAAACCCCCCATTTCGAGTGCGTGTGTGGTGCTAGGATTCTGTCCTAGACCTTGAGTAATTAGTAAGAGGCATTGTTGAATTCGACCTTGCCTTTAGCTAGTTAGTCAGTTTCTTTGTTCTATGTTTTTCTAGCATTCTAAGTAATTTAATTTGGAACCAAGTTACCATTCTCCGTGGGATCGACCTCGTATTTACATAAGCTATATTATAAACGGTTCGTGTACTTGCGAGAATTAAAGTTGCTGTTTTTAATAACTCATTTTAGTTGTTAAGAATAGTCTCAACAGCAGTCTAAGAAGTTTTTCAATTTTCAGAGAAGAAGAAGAAGAAGAAGAAGCCATGGCAGAGATCTAGGGTTTTCTGAAACAAATTTTTTTGATATTAAGAAGAAAATTCGTCGATGAAAGATGACGAAGACACAGAAGCAAAGAAAAGAACAGAGATATGCGCAGAAGAAGAATGGATCAGACAGCCACGAAGGGCTCTGGTACCATGATAACAAAAGTGATATTTGCAAAGAAAGAGAGGGAAAAAGAAAGCTAGAAAGAGAACACAGAGATTTCTAAGTGCTCGTTTGGCATTGCTTCTTTGGGTGATAAGTGATTTTTTAAAAATTTTGGAAAGCCCAGTCCGTTTAGTGTTGAAAATTATTGTGATAGAAAGCTATAAGGGAAAGCAGCTAATGAGGTTCATTTTCTGATTATGCGGGAATCAGTTTCAAAGAGGCGCTAGGTTTAATGATTATGTGGGAATCATTTTCTGATTATGCTGAAATAAGTACCAACAACACTTTTAACAAAAAATTTACCAAACGCCAAACTGTTTTCTCTCACAGCAAATTTAACAGCGATTATTTTTACAGCACAGCAATGCCAAACTGGCCCTAAAATATGTTTACTGTTTGTATTTTCTTAATGAACAATTACCATACACACAAGAGCTTTATACAGCTGCTTAACAACTCATCCTAATAGGCCACGAGATACATTTGATCTAATATGCTGACTAGACATGTAGGGTCATCAGGGCAGAACACAATCCTATAGTTAGTCCCAGTAGGGCATGTAAGTGTGTTGGTTTGGTCATCCTCGGGGTAACTATAAGCATCCGGGCACTAATCCTTGAAAAATCTAGAGAAGTCTGTAGGGCCACAGCTCCCAGAATTATTGCAGCAATATTGATCAGTTTTAAACACAGTGCAAGGGTTATTGCAGCCTCCTTGAGCCTTCAATTCGTTAGGACACTGCCCATTAATATCAGCCGTGCATTGTATCCCCCCAGTGCATCCATTGTCCGTGGGACTAAAGTCCATTGGGACATTGAACCCATCAACTAGAGAAATATCAAAAAAATCTAAGTTGTTAAATTGGTTAAGTGCATATTCTGCTAGGGTGTTTGGGGGTAGACCATGGCCTTGGCATTGGAGGACACCTCCACAATCACCTGTTTGGCAGACGCCACGTCCAGCTCCATCGAAGTTGCATCCCGTTCGTGCCCAAATGCGGCCCCCAGTAGTGATGTTGCTCACATCTAAAGGCCAAGATTCGCCACTGTTAAGCTGCCTTCCACCGCCTGGTACGGCTGCTGCCCAGACTTTGAAGCCACAGTTGTTTCGGATATCAAAATGCGCTGCATTGGTTGATATTGGAAAACAAAGGGTGATGCATATGATGGAAAAAACTGAGAAGTTTTTTAGTAGGCTCATTTTGGGGCTTATAATTAAGCAGTGACAATATTGGTTTTTGCTTTGTGGCTGTGTTTTGAATTGTGAGGGAGTTCTCAAGTAATTCTTATATATAGAAATTGCAGGACAGTTTCTTCTTATTGTCCCTTCTTTCCAAAAGACCAAGACTTTTTCGCCAAAACTGAAAATCGTGGAAGATACGTTCATGACTAACTCGAAATTAGATGCTAGTCTTGGTCAATTTGACCTAATACACGTCTCCAATGCGATATTATTTTTACAATAGATAATCACGACAGGACTTTGCTGCCCAAACAGTGGAAGGTCAACTGCTTCGTCTTAATGATTATTCCATATCAATATATAAAAGGGATGTTTCCTTCCGTTGCACATCATATAAATAAATAAATAAATAAATAAATAAAAGGTCCTCCCCTATATTCGCAAGGAGACAAGATATTTTGGCATATTTTTCCAGTCAATTACATGCAATATTTCTACCCTCTATTTCACCTAATTTAATTGTGAAGGGATTTGAGGCCAACATTGTCACTTCATTGTTGGAAAAAAATAAGGTTTAAATGCTATATTCATAGAAAATCAATACATTTACACAAATAAATATAAAATTTATTCCATAAAAAACACAAATAAAGTGAGTCATTTTCTTAAATGGCAAAGAAGAACTGTATCACAAAATTAAATGGCATCCCTTTCTTAGGTCAATGTCTTTGTTTTCTAGTCTATGTCCACTACTGCACATGGAAAGGAAAGGAAAATTTCTTCTTCACTTTCCCTTTTTTCCACAAGGAAGCAAAAAAAAGGAAGTAAATTAAGTCAATGATGTGGAATTTTATTCTACGAAATTAAATTAATGAGACACACTTGGCTACATTTGTATAGAGTTACAAATCGTCCCTATCCAATAAGACATCGAGTATGATGATGTCTCTCTTTCGGCCCTATAATATTATTAGACGAAAAATACAAAATATAATATGTGCCCATAAAGAAAAGAAAATATATATTGAATTTACCAGAGTCTTGTTAAATTAAGAGTCTGAAACATCGGTTAATTATGTTAATTCTTATCTAAATATATCATTTCATAAGTTAACAAGATAACACAAAGCCTTCACACACATTTAGGAGCCCATTTGGTTTAAAATTGAAGAGTTCGTTAGGATATCGACTTCCTACTAAGTAAGCATTGATATTTGGGAGAGGCTATAATGCGTGGTAAGTTATAAGGGGTGTCTGTGTGGGGTATCTAAGAGCCATCGAACATGGTGCATTGTTAGAACCGGGTTGAAATTACTCGTTAGAAACCCGACTCAGTTCAAGAGTTGTAACCTTCCAGAACCAACTCAATTTGATAATTCCACTTAAGAAAATTATCATTAGTAAGACGAATAGTAAGCAGTCTAAGGAGTTGTTCAATTTTAAGAGAAGATGATGAAGAAGAAGCCATGGTAGAAATCTAGGGTTTTCTGAAACAATATTTTTTTTTTTATATTGAGAAGAAAATTCGTCGAAGAAAGATGACGAAGACACAGAAGCAGAGAAAAGAACAGAGATATGCGCAGAAGAAGAATGGATCAGACAGCCACGGAGGGCTTTGATACCATGATAACAAAAGTGATATTTGCAAAGAAAGAGAGGGAAGAAGAAAGCTAGAAAGAGAGCACAGAGATTTCTAAGAGATGTTTACTGTTTGTATTTTCTTAATGAACAATTACCCACTACTACATTTTACACTTTGCGCGACGAAGAGAATTTCGTCGCGCAAAATATACTGTAGTCGTACAAATTTTAACGCGACAGAAACTTCGTCGCGCAAAGATCGTGAAGAAAGACTTTGCGCGACGAAAAAATATTGGTCGCGCAAAGTAACTTTGCACGACGAAAAATATTTGTCGCGCAAAGTTTTGCGTGACGAAACACATTGGTCACGCAAAGGTTTGCGCGACGAAACACATTAGTCGCGCAAAGGTTTGCGCGACGAAAAATATTTGTCGCGCAAAGTCTCAAAAAAATTTATAAAAAATAAAAAATTCCCGCGTCCCATTTTTGGTACCCGCCTACATTTTTAGAGTTTTGCGCGACGAATACTAACGTCGTGCAAATATTTGCGCGACGAAATATTTTTTGTGTTTTAAAATTTTTTAATTAAAATAAACTAATTTAATAGTTTGCGCTACAAAATATTTTGTCGCGCAAGGTTTTTGACTTTTTGTTTTATTATTTCTTTAATATTAATTTATTCAAATTTTTACTTTTTAAATTTAATTTAATTGTATGATTTTTTTTAAATCACTTTAATTTAAATTGATATTAATTTTTTCGAATTTTTACTTTTTAAATTTAATTTAATTGTAAGATTTTTCTTAATTACTTTAATTTAAGTTGACATATTCAAAATAAAATTACATATGAAAAATAGTGATCAAATTATCCAATAAATATATATATAATATTCAAAATGTACACATAAATTAACAAAATACAATAATAAAATTCTAATACAAGCGTATTGTGGTGGTAGTGGCGGATGATATGTTTTGATAGCTTCCTAATCCTCAACTTTAGCCATCAAAGTCTCGATGATTACCTACAAAAAAACAAATATGGTCATATAACAACAACAACAAAAAAAAGAATGCATAATCTCCCCTAAAATTGTTATACCACAAATCCAACCCAAACTCCAATATCTCCCCTTTACTCAACCCCAAACCCCACACAAACTCAAAACTAACTCCAAAAACACATATTAATGAAAAAAATTTCAAATTTGGAGAGAATATACCTTTTGGCAAGATTGAGAGTGAGTGAGAATGAGAGGGAGAAGTGAGTGTGAGAGAATTAGATAAGATAGTGATAGAGAGATGAGAGAGTGAGAGATAGTGAAAAGATAGATGAGAGAGTGAGTAAGAGTGAGAGATAGTGAAGAGAGATATGAGAGATTAAGTGAGAGGAGTGAGTGTGAGAGAAAGGGTGGAATTTGGGGAGAGGGAAAGAGAGAGGAGAGGTAAGAGTAGAGAAAGGCATTGAGAAAATGGTGGAGGACTTATTTCGGTTTTAAAAATCGTATCACTTTGCGCGACGAAAAATATTGGTCTCGCAAAGTTTTGCGCGACAAATTATTATTATTTTTTAAAATTCCCGCATCCCATTTTTGGTACCCGCCAAAATTTAACTTTGCGTGACGAAAAATACATATTGGTCGCGCAAAGTCTAAAAAAATTCCCGCATCCCATTTTTGGTACCCGCCAAAATTTTTAAATTTTTGCGCGACGAAAAGTACATATTGGTCGCGCAAAGTCTAAAACAATTATATAAAAAAAGTCCCGCGTCCCATTTTTGGTACCCGCCCAAATTTTTGGGCGACGAAAAATATATATTGGTCGCGCAAAGTTTTGAGCGACAAAAAATATTGGTCGCGCAAAGTCTAAAGTTTTTTTTTAATTTTAAAAACCCGCGTCCCATTTTTGGTACTCACCCAAATTTTTTGAGTTTTGCACGACGAACTGTTGGTCGCGCAAACTTTTGAGAGACGAAAACGTAGCACAATATTTATAAAAATAATTGTTTTGAATAATAAAAAATAAAAAAATTTATTTTATGATTTAAAATATAATAAAGGTGAAAGCTACTTAATAAATGTATATACTATTCAATTTCTTAAGTGTTATACGCACAAAATAAATAAATTTAAAGCTACTTAATAAATATATATATATATATATATACACACACCATTCAACGATCCAACCGTAAGACTTGTTTGTATATACTTCAAGATCGTATACTCCAAAAATCGCAAAAAATAAATATTCAGAGATCTAGTAACGGGATAAAACTTTTCGATAGTTATAAATGAAAAATCACGATTTAACGGTTATTTTAACTCCAATTTTGATGATTTTTTACAGCTACACTCCTTGACCCTATGAGAATACAATGACTGAATTTGATCTTCAATTTAAAACATTTGCACTAGTAGATACCACAAAATCTTATGTTATATTTAACGAAAGTATAAATAAACTCTTAATTGTTAGTGAATATATTGTTTTGATGGCATATGCATTCTACGAAACTAGTTTCAATGATCCAACCGTCAAACTTGTTTTTTTATACTTCGAGATCATATACGCCAAAATCAAAAAAAATAAACATTCATAGATCAAGTAATGGGACAAAACTTTTCGACGGTTATAAATAAAAAATCATGATTTAACGGTTATTTTAACTCCGACTTTGATGATTTTTTACAGCTACACTCCTTGACCCTATATGAATACAATGACTGAATTTGATCTTCAATTTAAAATATTTACACTAGTGGATACCACAAAATCTTATGTTATATTTAACGAAAATATAAATAAACTCTTAATTGTTAGTGAATATATTGTTTTGATGGCATACACATTCTACGAAACTAGTTTCAACGATCCAACCGTCAAACTTGTTTGTTTATACTTCGAGATCATATATGCCAAAAATCAGAAAAAATAAACATTCAGAGATCAAGTAAAGGGACAAAACTCTTCAACAGTTATAAATGAAAAATCATGATTTAACAGTTATTTTAACTCCGATTTTGATGATTTTTTACAACTACACTCCTTGACCCTATATGAATACAATGACTGAATTTGATCTTCAATTTAAAATATTTACACTAGTGGATACCACAAAATCTTATGTTATATTTAACGAAAATATAAATAAACTCTTTATTGTTAGTGAATATATTATTTTGATGGCATACACATTCTACGAAACTAGTTTCAACGATCCAACCGTCAAACTTGTTTGTTTATACTTCGAGATCATATATGCCAAAAATCGGAAAAAATAAACATTCATAGATCAAGTAATGGGACAAAACTTTTCGACGGTTATAATGAAAAATTACGATTTAACGGTTATTTTAACTCCGATTTTGATGATTTTTTAAAGCTACACTCCTTGACCCTATATGAATACAATGAACTAATTCGATCGTCAATTTAAAATATATATTTTCTAACAAAAACCCAATCCGAACAACAATAATATATTTTTCTAACAAAAATCCGATCCGATCTAAAATAATAAATTTAAAGGTACTTAATAAATATATATACCGTTTAATTTCTTAAGTGTTATGCATACAAAATAAAAAACAAAAATAAATTGGTTTAAGTGACAAAATGTTTGGATTACGTCATGCAAAGATTTTAAAAAATAATTTTTTAATTTTATTTATTTTTATAAGGACTTTGCGCGACGAAGTTTACTTTTCGTCGCGCAAAGTCACTTTGAGCAACGAATTATTTTTCGTCGCACAAAGTTGGTCGCGCAAGACTTTGAGCGACGATGTATTGTCGTCGCGCAAAAGTTTGTCGCGCGAAGTCACTTTGCGCGACGAATTATTTTTGGTCGCGCAAGACTTTGAGTGACGAAGTTTCAAGTTTCGTCGCGCAAAATGACTTTGAGCGATGAATAGTTTTTCGTCGCGCAAAATTTGGTCGCGCAATGGGTTTTTTTTACTAATGACCGTACACACAAGAGCTTTATACAGCTGCTTAACAACTCCTCCTAACAGGCCACATGATACATTTGATCTAATATGCTGACTAGACATGTAGGGTCATTAGGGCAGAACACAACCCTATAGTTAGTCCCAGTAGGGCATGTAAATGTGCTGGTTTGGTCATCCTCGGGGTAACTATAAGCATCCGGGCACCGAACCTTGAAAAATCTAGAGAAGTCTGTAGGGCCACAGCTCCCAGAATTATTGCAGCAATATTGATCAGTTTTAAACACAGTGCAAGGGTTGTTGCAGCCTCCTTGAGCCTTCAATTCGTTAGGACACTGCCCATTAATATCAGCCGTGCATTGTATCCCTCTAGTGCATCCATTGTCCGTGGGACTAAAGTCCATTGGGACATTGAACCCATCAACCACTACAAGAAAAATATACTATGACAACACGTTATTAACAACGTGCGTAAGTTAGCGTTGTGGAATTAGACTTTCCACAACGTGCAGAAGGTGCATGTTGTGTTATACAACTTTCAACAACGTGCATTTAGTGCTCGTTGTGGAAATGGAATTTTGGGGAAGTTCTAACAACGCACCTGTGCGTGTTGTTGTATATGGAGTTCAACAACATGCAACGCATATTGTCAAAACTATATCAGTTTACTACAGTAAAAAAATTCCTGAAAAAACTAGCCGAATTTTTTTGTGGGAAAAACTCCCGCACTGTTCCACTAAATATTTCAGTCTCCCTCTCAAATGTTTTATCGTCTCCTCTCTTTCTTTGGTCTTTCTCTTTATCTTCTAAACTCTCATTTCTTCTCTCTCCATCTCTTGCGCTGGCCTTCTATGTCGCTCCTCTCTCACAATCTGGTTTTTTGTTTGTCGTTGGCTCTCTCTCTCTCCCAGCCTCTTCCTCCATTCCCGAGTAGATTATCCAACACTCTCAGCCTCTTTATGACAGGTAAAAGCTTTGCTTCTCTTCCTCTCTCTTTTTAACTATGTATGATTTAGATTATTCAAATCAAGCTTAATGGTATTTCAATCTAGGATTATGGTCTAGGGGTTTTGACAAATCGATTTCAATGTTCCTAATATGCTTTAGGGTTAAACTATTTGGGTAGTGAATTGTAAGTCAGAACAAATCGATTTCAAAACTCGTCATCTCTATGGAACCGTCTCTAGGAACAAATCTCCAAGTACTCCTTCGATACTCTCCTCTACAGAGTACTTCTTTTTCTTCTTATTCTTTTAATTTGCAATATTTGTTGTTTTCCCTTCATTTTCTCTTAATTCTTTTTAATTATTTCGAATTTGCTTTTCATTTCCATATACTGTATCGGTTTCTTGAATGCAGAATTTGGTGATTTGGCATCTATTGATAGTTGGCCTATGTAGGCTTGTGTTTGGTTTGTTTAGAACCTACCAGAGTCCGCTAGGGACCTCCTGCCCAAGTTTTTGAAGCACAATACCCTCTCCAGCTTTGTTAGGCAATTGAACACCTATGTATGTATCTCTCTCTCTCTCTCTCTCTCTCTCTCTCTCTCTCTCTCTCTCTCTGTGTCTTTGCTCCTCATGGTTTATGCTTTTATTGGTGATTGAATTTTTACCAACAATTGATGGAAACATAGATTGATTTTATTTGTGGAGTACGTTTATAGTTTACCCAAATCTAAATCATTTAGGAGTATGAGGCTACTGAGAAAAACCTAAATTTTTTGGCTAAGAAAGGAAAAGGAAGAAAGGTGGCAATTTTGAGATAGTAGTTTTGTTGAGTATGGCTTGGAGCAGAGTCAAGTCTTTAACCATCTCGACTTGGTCTTTCAGTTCTTACATGTCTTCTTTTTTTCTTATTTCTTTTTTTAAAATTCATTCCTTTATATGTGTTTTTTATCTGAACCTCAATTCAATTTGCAGGAAATTCAAGAGAGGAAATTCATAAGAGAAAAAGAATCATTTTGCTGGATATACTGATTCATGTAAGAATTTGTTTGTCTCAATTGTCAACTAATTCACACACAGATGGCTGCCCTGCTTGCTATTGATCTTGAGGTATGTATGGATTGCTTGTTCTATGTATGTTTTATAAAGCTAGAACAACCTTCTTAGATCCCAAAATTTGCATAGAATCTGTAATCTCATATAAACTATGCTCTAACATTTTTTCTGAGGTTACAATAGTGGTGCATGTGCTTGTATCGTTTTCTTTTTATCCTAATTTTATAAGTACTACTGATTGGGGTAATGGTATATCCTCATATTTTGGGAAGTCAGTTATATATTAGTAAATGCTTCTCTGTTCAAAGCCTTGCATTCTTGTCTTTTAACACTTGTAAAATTGAATCTAGAAGGTGGAGACCAGAATGAGGATCGTTGCTTCTAGTGAAGGGAAAAGCAAGTCCTTCGTTCGCACATTCATTTAAGTGTCATCGTTCTTATTTATCATATTTTAAACTTTTACATGTTTTTTTCTTTCTCTTTTTGGTGGATTTTCTGGCATTTTGTGTTTGGTTCTATGTGATATTAGAAAAAGTGCATGATTTAACAGACATAAAAGATTACTTTAACGATGCGAAATCAAGTTTGTAATGAAGATAGTGTGAATTACAAAACACGAGATAATTGAAGAGCTCAATGTGAATGTTTATCATCCACAACTATTGGATCAAATCCTAACAAACTAACTACTAGCAATTATATATATATGTTCTCAATGTGGGTTGGATAGATGGGTTCCATTAGCAGCTTCATCCCGAATTGTAAGTATTATTCATATTTTCTTATACTATTTATTGAAACTTACGTGTGCATTTTTTTTTCTTTCTCAATGCACATAGTTTATGTTTAGAAAATCATTATCTCTGTTTTTTATTGTCCAAACCTTTTCAGAAGATATTTAAGAGGGTGAAAAAAGCTTGGAAGCATGGTAAGGATCAGCTTGGTAGATTATGTGATGAAGAGTTTGTTGATATTGGTACAAGTGAAAGAACTATAAAGGAGAAGCTTAAGTGTACCTTATTTAGTGATTATGAAGGTATACATTTATATATGTAGAACTTGACTTGTAGGATAATCATGTATATCAATTTGGTTTAGGTTTATTCTTGTAATTAGGCATGTAGTTAGAAGTCCTAGAATACTTCAATCTTCTAGATTTTATTTTATTTTATTGTACTTTTGATATTGTATGCTTTTGAATATTAATAAGTAATTGATACGGTTTTTTGTTGATGGAAAGGCAACAAAAAATGAAACGGATTATGTATTTTTCATGCAATAAGGTGATTATAGCGATTGGAAATAATTATAACATAATAATATTTAATATCACAACGTGCAAAGGCTGTTGTTAAAAAGTTAACAACAACGTGCATATGAACGTTGTCAATTAGGTATTCAACAACACGTTGAACAAGTTGTTGTCAGCCTCTTCCACAACATGCGTGCGTTGCATTTACTGGTGTTGACAACGAGCACTAATATCAACAACAACATGCGAAGCGTGTTGTTGAAAGCTGTGAACTTTTTAACGACATCGGCTTCAACAACGTGCACCGCATGTTGTTAATACCCTTCAACAACGCACAATGTGTGTTGTTGAATGACTTTTTTCTTGTAGTGAACCAGAGAAATATCAAAAAAATCTAAGTTGTTATATTGGTTAAGTGCATATTCTGCTAGGGTGTTTGGGGGTAGACCATGGCCTTGGCATTGGAGGACACCTCCACAATCACCTGTTTGGCAGATGCCACGTCCAGCTCCATCGAAGTTGCATCCCGTTCGTGCCCAAATGCGGACCCCAAAAGTGATGTTGCTCACATCTAAAGGCCAAGATTCGCCACTGTTAAGCTGCCTTCCACCGCCTGGTACGGCTGCTGCCCAGACTTTGAAGCCACAGTTGTTTCGGATATCAAAACGCGTTGCATTGGTTGATGTTGGAAAACAAAGGGTGATGCATATGATGGAAAAAACTGAGAAGTTTTTGAGTAGGCTCATTTTGGGGCTTATAATTAAGCAGTGACAATATTGGTTTTTGCTTTGTAGCTGTGTTTTGAATTGTGAGGGAGTTCTCAAGTAATTCTTATATATAAAGAAATTGCAAGACAGTTTCTTATTGACCCTTTTTTCCAGAAGACCAAGACTTTTTCGCCAAAACCGAAAATCATGGAAGATACGTACTTTGAGGTTCATGACTAACTAGGTAATGTCTCACAAATTGTGATCATGATTCCATTATTGTTTTACAAATTAAATTAGTGAGACACCGAATTATCTTTTAAGCAACCGCTGGTTGCTTCTTAAAACTTCCTAAACTCCCTCATTTTTAAATTAAGCAACCTCTTTTAACGAAATACTTGGGTTGTTAAATATTTCTAAATAAGAATGTTTTTTTTTATGTAGCAACTCGATCAACTATAATCAATCTCTAAATTAATCAAATCTAAAGGGAGTGGGATTCGAACTTAGATGCAAGTATAGTCTTGGTCAATTTGGCCTAATACACGTCTCCAATGCGATATTATTTTTACAATAGATAATCACGGTAGGACTTTGCTGCCCAAACAGTGGAAGTTTTTGAAAAAACCAATCCCTTGATCTATTGAGAGATCTGTGTCTGTATTTGCGAAGGGATTTGAGGCCAACATTGGCACTTCAATGTTGGAAAAAAAATAAGGTTTAAATGCTATATTTGTAGAAAATCAAAACATTTACACAAATAAATATAAAATTTATTGCAGAAAAAACACAAATAAAGTGAGTCATTTTCTTAAATGGCAAAGAAGAACTGTATCACAAAATTAAATGGCATCCCTTTCTTAGGTCATTTTCTTTGTTTTCTTGTCTATGTCCACTACTGCACATGGAAAGGAAAGGGAAATTTCTTCTTCACTTTACCTTTTTTCCACACGGAAGAAAAAAAAGCAAATAATTTAAGTAAATGATGTGGAATTTTATTCTACGAAATTAAATTTATGAGACACACTTAGCTACATTTGTATAGAGTTAATAATTGTCCCTATCCAATAAGACATCAAGCATGATGGTGTCTCTCTTTCGGCCCTATAATATCAAACGAAAAATACAAAATATAATATGTGCCCATAAAGAAAAGAAAATATATATTGGATTTACCAGTCTTGTTAAACTAGGAGTCTGAAACATTGGTTAATTATGTTAATTCTTATCTAAATATATCATTTCATAAGTTAACAAGACAATGCAAAGCCTTCACACACATTTAGGGGCCCATTTGGTTTAAAATTTAAGAGTTTGGTAGGATATTGATTTCCTACTAAGTAAGCACTGATATTTGGGAGAGGATATAATGTGTGGTAAGTTATAAGGGGTGTCTGTGTGGGGTATCTAAGAGCCATTGGATTAAATCGGACGGTTAGTTTTCAAAACATGGTGCTTTGTTAAAACCGGGTTGAAATTACTCATTGGAAACCCAACTTTAGTTCAAGATGTTTCCCTCTCTCTGAAAAACTCAAAATCCCACTCCTTCTCTTCCAATCTAACGCAAACCTATAATTACAAAGATCCAAAAATACTAGACTGGCTCCATTCTCATCAGCCCTTCAATGTGTTCCTCAATTGTGGTGGAGATGGAGTCTCCACCACCAAAGAGTCTTCGATTTCAAAATAGAGTGCATTGTTAGAACCGGTTTGAAATTACTCGTTTATGCGTTAGAACCCGACTTCAGTTCAAGATGTTTCCCTCTCTTTGAAAAACTCAGAACCTCACCCCTTTCTCTTACAACCTAACGCAAACCCATAATTACAAAGATCCAAAAATCTTATACTCACTCCATTGTCGTCAGCCCTTCACTGTGTTCCTCGATTGCGGTGGAGATGGAGTCTCTACCACCGAAGAGTCTTCTCTAATGTCCACCACAATCTCTCAAGCCGACTGACTTTAGGAGGTAAGTTCGCTCTTGCTGGATTGATTTTCTTGGGTTTAGTTTGTTTTTTTGTGGGAGTGGGAAATTTGTCATTTTTGCCATCAATAATGCATAATTTTTTTACAAATATTTAATATATTTAGTTGATTATTTTTGGTGGGGGTAGGAAATTCTGAAATTTAACGGCTTGGGTAAAAGACTCTAAAGTTAGGCTTAATAGGCATTAAGAGTAAGCATTTGGAGAGGATATTGAGTGAAGTTTAGTAATTGCTGATTTGAATTGCATCTGTGTTCTTAGTTGAATATGTTGGCTCTAACTTCTTCTTTTTTCCATATTATTTCACAAGAGATGATGTAATTGTTATTAAATTTCGCTTGTGTTTTGTGTTTTGTGTAATCGGAATCCGACAAGTCGGGCTTTGCATCTTTTTTGTCAATTTGGCAAATGTTTTGTGTAATTGAAATTTGTTATGCACTAATGTTTGCAATGCACTAATATTTGATTAATGAACTAATGTTTATTATGCAGTAATATAGAAGCAATTCAATAATATATGTGGGTAAAATGTATGGGGTTAGAGGAGAGTGATAACTGTATAATAGCTAATGGGACGGTTTACATACATGAAGTAAGAAATAAGGATACACCAACAGTTGGGATGAAGTTCGACTCGCTTGACCTCGTTTATAATTTCTATAATAGATATGCATTCTTGGCTGGCTATGATGTTAGACATCATTCCAGCTTTAGAGGAAAAAGCAATAAAAAGATTTTGAGGAAAAAATTTTATGTTGCAAATAAGGTGCATATAGGAAAGATAAAACTTGGCTGAGAAAAAGACAGCGGGGATAAGTACATGCAATTGCAAGGCTAAGGTTGTGGTTGTGAAGACAAATGGGCACAAAAAGTATACCATCTCTCTTGTTGTGGAGGGACACAATCATACAATGACACACTCAGAAAGAGTGCATTTTTTGAGATCACACCGTCGTATTTCAAATTCTACAAAAGTACTCTCAAAACAATTTGGTTCAGTTAATATCCCCACTCATAAGAAGGTAAGTATTTTCGAGGTGCAATCCAGATGAATGGATAAAATCGATTTTATCAAAAACGATATTTACAATCTTGAATATAGTGTGAGTGGGAAGCTGAGGAACCATGGTGTTGAACCAGTGACGGAGCTGAACAAAAAAAAAAAAAAGAGTCTTTTTATTTCAAGATTGAGGGAGATGCCAATAATAGGTTTAGTCGATGTTTTTGGGCAGATGCAACCTCTAGACGGGTGTACGTGTTTTATCGAGATTTTATTGTATTCGATATTACATTCAACACGAATCGATACGGCTTGACATTTGTGATAATGTTGGGGGTTAATAACCATGGTCAGACAATTGTCTTAGCATGCGCATTTTTTAGCAAGGGAACGATCGAGTCGTTTATCTGAATATTTGAGGAGTTTAAGGAGTATTTGCGTGATTTTCATAAAACCATATGGGATACTAACAATAAGGATAAGTTTGATGCAAAGTGGAATGTTGTAGTTACAAAGTCTGGTTTGATTGACCATCCATGGCTAAGTTCACTGTTTGATTTAAGAGAATCTTGGGTTCTAGCCTACGTACAACACGTTTTTGCCTTTGGAATGTCAAGCAGCTAAAAAGTGGAATGTTCTTATGCTTTCTTCAACAATACATATGAAGGAGAAATTCATTGATGGATTTCATAACTCGATTTGATAAGGCACTTTCCCATCAATGTCAAAAAGAGTTACTTGTTGATCACATTGATGCATTTGAAATGCCTCAATGTACTCTACTGATGCCAATGAACAAACAAATGCCTCTTTGTACACAAGGGCAATGTTCCAAAAGTTTCAGCAAGAACTAATACAAAGTACAACATGTTTCCTAGAGCTCAAAAAAGGGGATGCTTCTAAAGTTGTCTTTAATGTGAGTGAAAGGAAAAATTGGGAAACAAGAGTGCACTACTACGATTTACTATTTGCGCGACGAACATATTTTCGTCGCGCAAAAAGCACTATTGCGACGAAAAAAAAATACCGGAGCGCAAACAGCAGAACACTAGCGCGACGAAAAATCTTCGTCGCGCAAACTATCTATGCGCGACCAACACTAATTTCGTCGCGCAAAGGTCAGGGAAAAAACCCCGGTTTTTTTTTTGGCGCCATAATCTTGCGCGACGACAACAATCGTCGCGCATGACAATATTGCGCGACAATCTAAATGTTTCGTCGCGTAAAGATGGACAGAAAATTGTCTAATTTTTTTTGCTGTAAAAAACTTTGCGCGACGAACTTTTTCGTCGCAAAAGACGCCTTAGCGCGAAGGAAATATGTACCGTCGCGTAAGAAAACGAGGGTTACTTAATTTTGGCGGCAAAATGCAGGGTGGGAAAACTTTTTTTGCGCGACGGAATTAGAGTCGTCGCGTAAAGTGTAATGCCGGTGCTATCTTGCGCGACGAAATAAATGTTATTTGAGTGACGTAATCTAAACCTTGCGCGGCGAATAATGTTATTTGCGCGACGGATGTTTATGCGACGGATAATTTTATTCGTCGCGCAAAAAACCTGATGTCGGCAGGTAATTGCGCTACGGAAATGTTTTTTTGTGCGACGGAAAAGTGGGTTTTCGCGACGGCATTTTGCGCGACGGACTGGGTTGTTCGTCGCGCAAAGTCCTTCTTCTTCATTTTAGTATCTGCCATTGCAGAGGCAGAATGCAGTTTCTGCATTCTGCCTCTCTCTCACTCTCCCACTGTATTTTGCCTCTCTCTCACTCTCCCTGCCGTTGCTCTGCTGTGAATTCAGTACGTTCATTGGGTATGTATTTTTTGTCGTTAGTTTAAATGTATTAATGTAAATTCGTAGTAACGCTATTAATTTTGTTATCGTTAGGGATATTTGTGATTGGTGATTGGTGGAGAACGATTGAGAAGGTATGTTATTGTAAAAGTTTGTTTGTTATGTTTGTAATTTTTTTGTGAAGTTATATGTGTATAATGTTGTGAAATTGTGCGTGACATAGCACAATGTGTTGTGATGTACGAAGTTAATTGAAATTAACTTCGTACTTTTATTTTTATGTTTAGTAACACGTAGTTTCCCGTTCGAGATTAGTTGGATTTCGTGCATGGATGCGTAATGCATGACTGCGGTCCAATTAATTCTTGAATTGTCCCATTATTTGGACAGTTTGGTAATGCATAGTGTTGTCACATAATCTTCGGCTACAGGATTAGGTTTCGATTGTGGAGATTTCGGTGTCATCTCGGTACGTTCTTCGGGTGGTACGTAGGTATTTATACCTATGCCCACTTCAAGAACTGTGTCGAGATGCTGCCGAAATTAATCCACGTCGAAATCTAATCTCATGTAGCCGTAGGTGACGTGACAGGACTATGCATTCCCGAATGGGATAGGGCCCTTACCGGAGGCATAAGGTGACATTATAACTTCGTATGAAGTTGTTGTGATTGTTGTGTCGTGATTGTGGTTTCAGGAATTATGGACAGAAGGTGGATACAGAACCCGAATAGATGCGCAGACAAATACTTGGATGGAATCGAGGATTTTATTGAGTTTGCACGTAGACACAACCCGGGTGCAACTAGAATCCGTTGTCCTTGTAGGAGGTGTAACAACACGTTGTGGGAGACAATTGAAAATGTTGGATTTCATTTAGTAAGGAATGGAATGATTGAAACATATAGCATTTGGAACCTTCACGGCGAACAAGTAGAGCATGCTTCGTCTTCAAATGCCCCAAGAGTGGACAATGTTGAACCTATTGTGGATCCTAATGATCAAGTCATGGGTATTATACATGATGCTTTTCCATTCGCATCGACCAACATCAATCAGGAAGGGGAAGATGACGTGCCTACACCAATAGACAGTGCGGAGTTTGAACAGTATGAAAAACTGTTAAAAAATACCAACCAAGAGTTATACCCGGGGTGCGAGAGCTTTTCCGTTCTCACTGCCATTGTGGAGCTAATGCACAGAAAAATAAAGTATCGTATGTCGAACTTGTGTTTCGATTACTTTTTCGGGGTTTTCAAGAGAATGCTTCCGACGGACAATTGTTTGCCGAAAGACCATAAACATGCACAGAAGGTGTTGCACGATCTTGGATTGGGTTATGAAAAAATCCACGCTTGCAAAAACAATTGCATGTTATTCTACAAAGAGCATGAAACGTTGGATACATGCCATATATGCAATGAGTCGAGGTTCAAAATGACATCCCAGAATAGAACGACTAAGATACCACAAAAAGTCATGCGTTATCTGCCCCTTAAACCTAGGTTGCAGCGATTGTATATGTTGACGCATACTGCCACAGACATGAGATGGCATAAGGAAAAACGGGTAGACGATGATGTGATGCGGCATCCTGCAGATGGGGAGGCATGGAAAGAGTTCGATCGAACGTTCCCCGAGTTTGCTGTTGATCCCCGAAATGTAAGATTGGGACTTGCCACTGACGGATTCAATTCGTATGGGGTTCTAAACCAACACCACAGCACTTGGCCGATTTTCGCATTCCCATATAATTTGCCGCCTTGGAAATGCATGAAAAAAGAATACATGATGATGACTGTTTTGATAACTGAGGATCCTGGCAGGTCAATTGATGTGTACTTAAGGCCTCTGGTTGATGAGCTGAAGGATTTATGGACAAACGGTGTTCGCACGTACGATAAATCAACTGGGAGGATGTTCACTTTGCGAGCAGCAGTTATGTGGACTGTGAATGATTTTCCAGCATATGCAATGGTTTCTGGGTGGAGCACAAAGGGTTATATGGCATGTCCTGTATGCAAGGAAGATGTAACTTCTGGTTGGCACGCGGGAAAAGTTTGTTACCTTGGTCATCGGAGATGGTTGCCATGGGACCACGAGTGGCGAGAAAAAGATAAAGAGTTCGACGGGAACACAGAGCGTCGCCTCAGACCTAGAGAATGGTCCGGTGATGAGATCTTGGAACAGCTGAACCGTTTGGATTTTGCTCCGTTCGGGAAAACAGTTAGTCGGACCAGACCTTCTACACATTTGAACTGGACGCACAAGCCTATGTTTTTTGAGCTCCCATATTGGTCGAAACTGAAATTGAGGCACAATCTAGATGTGATGCATGTTGAGAAAAATGTATTCGACACATTGGTGGGCACGATTCTAGATATCGAGGGGAAGACGAAGGACACGATCAAAGCTAGTCTTGATTTGGAAAGAATGGGCATACGAAGGGGTTTATGGATGAATAGGGACAGTGATAAAGCTAGAAGGGATCTTGCATTCTTTTCTATGAAACCGAATGACAAAAAGGAGTTTCTAAAGTTTGTATCGTCTGTCAAATTTCCCGATGGGTATGCTTCTAATATCGCACGTTGCATGAATGTCGATGGGGGTAAATTTACTGGACTTAAGAGCCATGACCCATGTGTTCATGCAACGCCTACTTCCTGTGGGTATTCGACACCTACTGCCGGAAGATGTGGTGAAGCCAATCATGTTGTTATCCAGATTTTTTTCCCAACTGACGGCAAAAACATTGCGAAGAACAGACATGTTTCAGTTGCGCCATGACATTGTCCAAGTCCTATGCAAGTTTGAGATGATATTTCCTCCAGCTTTCTTTACAAGTATGATGCACGTGATGGTTCACTTGCCAGAAGAGGCATTGCTTGCTGGTCCTGTCAACTATCGATGGATGTATCCAATAGAAAGGTATATACTCTTTATCATTTGTGTATGCATCATTATCGACAGTTTGCTAATTTGTATCATATCGTTTTATTTTGGCAGGCTTCTCGGAGAGCTGAAAAAAAGTGTACGCAACAGGGCAAAGCCCGAAGGATCAATTATAGAGGCTTGGGTTCAATATGAGTCGCTTACTTTCTGTGGAATGTATTTAAAAGATGTGGAGACGGTTTTCAATCGTCCTCAACGCAATAATGACGGAGGTATGAGAAATGAAAAACTTTCTGTTTTTGCCCAAAGCGCACGACCATTTGGAGATCCTGGACGAGGAGAGTCGTTTTCTAGAAATGACATGGAGGTAGCGCATTGGTTCGTACTAAACAATTGTGATGAGATAATGGCCTACTTAGATGAGCATGAACAGATGATGAAGCGAGAACATCCATCACATTTGGTTGCCCGGAAACACCGTGAATTATTTCCACAATGGTTTTTGGATTCTGTAAGTTATAAGTGTTTTCTCATTGACAAATATAAATTGTAGTATTTAATTTTGTCAGACTAACATGTAATTGGTTTTGTATACTATTAGGTGAATAAATTGAAATCATCGAATTCCCCCACTTACAGTGATGAGTTATATAACTTGGCGTTCGGCCCAATTCGCGCTGAATTGTTCTCGGGTTGTAATGTTAACGGCGTCAAATTTTTGGGGGCCGCACGAGATGACAAGTTGTGTATGCAAAACAGCGGTGTCCATGTCCCAGGTGGAGGCGAAAGTACGGACATTGATTTCTATGGAAAACTGACAACTGTCGTGCAATTGCTTTACAAAGATCGATACCAAGTCATCATGTTTAAGTGTCGATGGTTCGATACCAACCCAAATAGGGCGGGAAGTGTTAAAATCGACCATGGAGTACTGTCTGTGAACATTAACAGAACTTGGTATGATGACGACCCGTACATTTTGGCAAACATGGCGTCCCAAATTGTGTATCTAGATGACCCTAAAGCCGGGAACGGGTGGAAAGTTGTGCAGAAGATGGATCATAGGAACGTGTATGATATACCAGAACTAGACCCAAGTGACAACGACGTCGACAATGTGGCTGACCAATGTTTAGAATCTTCAATGGAAAATGATGCGGAAACACTTCAAGATACAAATGTTATACAAGAACCGTTTCAAATAGAAGGAGTGGCTTCAGTCAAAATACCGATTCAGTCAATTACAATTGACCTCGGTGATCTTCCCCAATACGATGTTGCAGTGGGCCCTAGCAACGCCAATGATGCAGTTATAGAGGAGGAGGAGGAAGAAGATTGGGAGACCGAGAGTGATGATAGCGACGATAACGAAAGTTATTATAGTTCAGATGATGAATAATGAATTTATTTGTAAATTTATTATGTTAGTGTATTCATTTTGTGTAATACAAATCTTTGAATATATGTAGTTGTCCATATGTAGTTGTGTATTCATTCTCCATATTTCATCACAAACTTCATTGGAATGTCAATACTTTAGTCAGTACTTATTACGACCCCATGCTTGTTGATTGGTTTTTATTTATTTATTTATTTATTCATGCCTTAAGGCCTCTTCAATTATTATTTTTTTCTTTTGAGATATAGTTATTTCTTCATGTTTAAACAGAAAATTTAAGTTATTTCTCCAATATTAGCTGTGTGCCACTTATTTTTCTTCACTTTGGTTCATGATTAGTGGCATCAATCTAGTCAAACCGATAAATTCTTCACGATTCAAATCTTAATTATCAATTTAGTTTGGTTTTGATGAAGAAATACAAAGCCTTCCCAAAAAATACAAAGCATAAAAAATGATGAATACAAAACCTTTCCCAAAAATACAAAGCATACACAATTTGAATTAAAGGAGGAGTTATGGCGCCAAATCCTTGCGCGACGAAGACACATTATCGTCGCGCAAAAATACCATACGCGACGCAAAAAAATGCGTCGCGTAAATTTTGCGCGACGAACCAACCTCGTCGCAATAGTTTTCGCGACGAACATGAATGCGTCGAGTATGGGTTTTTTGCGCGACGATAAGAAGAACTTCGTCGCGCAAATATATATTAGGTTACGTTATAGTATAATATATACACACATATATATTTCAAATTGGCGATCGAAGTATTTCATTGTATTCATATGGAGTGTAGGACTGTTGGTGCAAAAAATCATCAACATCGGAGTTCAAATAACCGTTCAATCATCACTTTTTATTTAGAACCGTCGAAAAGTTTTACCCCGTTACTTAATGTCTGAATGTTTTTTTGGGCCGAATTTTGCTGTCTATGATCTCGAATTATAAAAAAACAAGTTTGACGGCTGGATGGGTGAAACTAGTTTCGTAGACTGCGTGTGCTATCAAAATCGTCTATTCACCAAAAACTAAAAAATTTGTTCATACATTTGTCAAAATGTAACTTAACGTTTATGTGGTATCCCCTAGTGTAAAAATCTGAAATTGAAGATCAAATTCAGTCATTGTATTCATATAGGGTCAACAAATGTTGCTGCAAAAAATGATCAAAATCGGAATTAAAATAACCGTTAAATCATGACTTTTCATTTATAACCGTCGAAATATTTTGTCCCGTTTTCTGATATCTGAATGTTTGGTCGTTTTGATTTTTGGCGTATACGATCTCCAAGTATAAAAAAATAAGTTTGCCGGTTGGATCATTGAAACTATTTTAGGGTTTAGGGTTTAGGGCTTAGGGCTTACGGCTTAGGGTTTACATTTTAGGGTTTAGGTTTTGCGCGACGAATAACTTTCCTTTCGTCGCGCAAAGTGAAAGTCATAAAGATTGCGCGACGGATATTTTCACATTCGTCGCGCAATCTGGGACACACAGTTCACCCCTCCATCCCCTTTGAACACTTAGTGAAAATTTCAACCGAATGAAATTCTGAACTAGCGCGACGAACAGAATAAAAACGTCGCGCAATCCCTCGACCCTTTGAACACTTAACGAAAACTTCAACCGAATCACAATCTCGAACTCGCGCGACGAATTACATGATTTCGTCGCGCAAAAGGCGAAGACCCTTCAGTTTCAGCCCAACCCTAAACCCCAAAATTTTGGCGGCCAGAGGTGTTTTGCGCGAGAACACGCGTACTTCCGTCGCGCAAGGTTCATTAATGGCATTTTGCGCGACAGATATTGCGCGACGCGTAGTTACTTCGTCGCGCAAAAGGCAAAGACCCTTCAGATTCAGCCCAACCCTAAACCCCAAAATTTTGGCGGCCAGAGGTGTTTTGCGCGACGAACAAGGGTGCTTCCGTCGCGCATGGTTCATTAATGCCATTTTGCGCGACAGATATTGCGCGACGCGTACTTACTTCGTCGCGCAAAAGGCACAGACCCTTCAGTTTCAGCCTCCCGCTAAACCCTAAATCTCAAAATTTTGGTAGCCAGAAAGTGTTTTGCGCCACGAACAGAAACATTTGCGTCGCGCAATGATAATATTGCGCGACGCTTTCTTGCTTCGTCGCGCAAAAGGCACAGACCCTTCAGTTTCAGCCTCCCGCTAAACCCTAAATCCCAAAATTTTGGCAGCCAGAATGTGTTTTGCGCGACGAAGAGAGTTGTTTCCGTCGCGCAAGGTTCATTAATGCCATTTTGCGCGACGATATTTCCGTCGCGCAAGATTCATTAATGAACCTTGCGCGACGGATTTATTGTTCGTCGCGCAAAGTCGAATAAATCTGCAGAAACGACCCGAGCCTCCTTCTTCCCCATTTCTGGTTTTCCTCCCTTCTCTCTCCGCCGTCGCCTCCGCCCTCTCTCTCCGTTCGTACCGCAGCCACCTCCCTGCCGTCACCTCAGCCGCCTCCCTGCCGTCGCCGCCTCCCTGCCGTCGCGTTTCGTCGGTTTTTCCCGAATCTTCGCCGCCGATTTCTCTCTCCTCCGGCCACCATTTTCGACGCCTGAGGTATGCTTTCTCGACTATTTTTTGTGCTCTAGCTGATGGTTGGTTAGGATTTAATGAATTTTTGCCGTAGGAAATACGAATTAAAACCTAGGTTTTGGCCGGTTTGAGAATGTCAAATCCGGCCACTTCCGGCTATTTTTCGGGGTCGGTCCGAGAACAAAAGTGGCTCCAATTAATGTTTTCAACCTAGGGTAGGAACCTTGGCCCTTAGTTTTTAGAATTTTCCGGCGAATTTTATCGCTTTGGACACCCACGCACTGCCGGCGCGTGTGGTGGCGGGTGGGATACTGTGGCAGTGGGGCATTGGGTCCCAGAGCAATCCCCTGTTTGTCACGAGTGCGTAGGTTTGCTCGGATTTGAATTTGGTTGCCGTTTGAGTCTTGATCGGATTTCGCCTATTGTGCGATTTCCAGGTTTGATATGTTTGGACCGTTGGATCGAACTGAAACTCACGTAGTTGTACCTTTGTGTTTCTAGGATCGTTTAGGATTCGACCGATCGTTGATCGGAGTCCCGGATACTCCGAAATTCCAAACCCTAGGTCAGGCTATGCTTTTAATTAATTAGTTTAAATTCTGAATGAAATTATATGTGCAGATGTCAGACTTGATTAGACATGGTAGGTCGATGACGACTGCACCGAGTTCGGATCCCCCGGCTCAGTCGGCATCTGCTGCCACTGCTCCTGCTTTGCTGGACCACGTGGTGGTTGGTCCCGGGGCGCCCCAGGCGCCTGTGTCATCTGCGTCATCCGTGGCGCAGCCAGCTAGTGCTAGGCGGCGGCACCGGCCCACCGACACCATCGACACGACATCGACCGACGGTACTGGTGCCTCGGGATCACAGCCAGGTATAACTACACTTTTGTATTGTTAATTTTATATTGAAATTTGACAATGTTTTTTTATTTAACATTAATACCTTATTTCTTTGCAGCAAAGAGGAACACCCGAGGACCGTGTCGTCAGCTGAAGACGGCGAAGGTCACCCGGGTGACCAACAGTCGTATCAGCATCGGATACGACGAGCGCCATCGGGCTGCACCGACGGCGGAGTTGCATAGCTCCTTGGCCCACGACATTGGCCACGTCGTGCGGACCCATTGCCCGATGCAATGGAAGTCTTGGAGGGTCATGCCTGACGAGATCCAGGCGGAGGTTCGCGGCCAGTTGTCGGTATGTACCTTACATTTTCATTATTTTTCTTTAAAATTGTGTATATTTCTATTACTTAACGTATCTAATTAATTGATTGCAGACGAACTATAACTTGGAGGATCTCGACGAAGAGTCGTTGACGTACGTCAACAGACTCTTCGCTGAGAGGTACAAGCAGTGGAAGAGCGACTTGCACCACCATTTTCAGGCCTATGATGATCCGCAAGTTGCTCTTCAGGAGGGTTGCCCGAAGGAGCTTGAGGGGCGGGAGGATAGTTGGGAGTGGCTCTGCGCTCATTTTCAAGCGCCCGAATTTGCGGTATTTTTTTAATTATATTTGTTTAATTATTACTTATTACTTATTAATGTTTATTTTATTTTTTTATTTCATTATTATTTAATTTTTTATATTTTAACTAATACGTTTCATTTTTTGTATAACAGAATAAAGCCCAAGTGAATAAGGGTAATATGAAGAAGAAGACCCTTCTCCACCATTCCGGCTCCAGACCCTTTTCGTATAGGATGGATGCACGGCGTCGGGTAATAATCACAAAATTTTTATTTCATTTTTAATGTCATTTTTATTAATTTATTTTTTTCATACTAATATTTTTCTTCTCTTGTTCAATTTAGGAGGGGTCCAAGTTCCCAGAGATCGACGTCTTTGGTGACGTTTATGTTCGACCCGGGAATGAGTTGGCCGAGTCCCTTCATGTAAGTATTATTTAATTTTAATTCTTATGTTACGCATTCAATTTATATGCATGTTTTAATTTATATTTTATGTTATGTTCAACAGACGACGATGGTGGAGAGGAGCCAGCTTGTTCTTCAGGAGTCCGCCTCCCAGCTTTCTCCCGAGACTCCGATCGAGTATGTGGCTCCTCCACAGGATGCTGGATTTCAGATCTTGACGGAGACGTTGGATCAGACTCTCGGGAGGAGGCCGGGGACATATTGGGAGGGATGGGGAATGCCCGGCGGAGGGAACCTCGACCTCGTTCATCGGCGCAGTCAAACAGTCAGGTCACTGCTTTGACAGCACAGGTGGCCACTCTTCAGAGCCAAATGTCGGTCATTTGTCCCTTGCACAGTCCGGCATTCCAATCCCGCATTTTGATGCGCCGACCTCTAAGCCCGTCCATCCCGGGCATCCCCACCAGACCACTGCCCCGGTGAACGCCCTGCCCTCCGAGCCGCATACTGGCGACGACTCGGTTGATTTTGATTCATTATTTGATTAGTGTATTTATTTTATTTGTAATACATTTATTTTATTTTATAACAAAATTTTATTCTAATTTATTTTTATTGCAATTTCATTGTTTAATCAATAAAAAGAAACCAATTTTATTTAAAATATAAAATATAAAAAAAAATTGTAATATTATTTTTGCGCGACGGAAATTATTTCGTCGCGCAAACCATCATGTAACAAAAAAAAAAATCAAAATTTTTTTATCGCTTTTAATTCATGCGCGACGAACACATACGTCTCGCAAACACGTTTTGCGCGACGAAATGCTTCGTCGCGCAAAACATTTGGCGCGACGACATAATTGTTCGTCGCGCAATTATATGTGCGACGAAAACTTTCTCATCGCGCGAATTGTTCTGCGACGAATATATACGTTTCGCGAACATATTTTGCGCGACGAATAATATTTTGTCGCGCAATTCCCGTCGTCGCGCAAATATACGTGCGCCGCATACTTGATCGTCGCGCAAATACTTTTGCGGCGAACAGTTGTTTCGTCTCCACACCGTTGGTGCAACGATGGTTTACCCGTCGCACACTTTTGCGCGACGAAGGGTTGTGCCTCGTCGCGCAAAGGCTTTCTTCACGATCTTCGCGCGACGGAATATGCGCGACGACTTTTTTGCCGCGCTGAAATTGGGGCGACTAAATGCGACTTTGCGCGACGTTTTGTTCTTCGTCGCGCAAAGTGTAAAATGTAGTAGTGGTGGCAGAAATCATATATGACAAATATTCTGACCAAGCGTCGTGTAGTTGCAAAGGATTTGAATTTGTTGGAATTATTTGCAAGTACATCCTAGCATTGTTGAGAAGGGACCAAATTGAATATATGCCCGGTAAATATATTTTGAACAAGCGAAAGAAAACTTCAAAATCTAGATTGGTGTCAGATGCAAATGGCAATGAATTTAAAGATTGTGCAGACCCTGGTCTTTTAATAAAGCGGAGTACAATGTCTCGACTTGCTTCAAATGTAGTTGAGGATGCTTTAGTGTCTGAAAAAGGTTGTGAGCTATTATCAAAGAATCTAAACAGTTTGCGGGTGAAGTTGAAGTTATAGAAGGATGGAGCAGGTAATAACGAAGTTGGAGGGTCCAGCTCTCAAACACAAAATATGAAATGTAACATTCCACATCGATCAACGGAGAGGGGGTGATGTGCCTTATATGTACATGCCCGCCTCCATCTAACACGAGGGCTTTTGGGAGCTCACTGACTTCGGAGTAATGGGAACTCCGAAGTTAAGTGAGTTAGGGCTAGAGGAATCCCACGATGGGTGATCTACTGGGAAGTTGCTCATGAGTTCCCAAAAACAAAACCGGGAGGGCAGAGAGTTAGGCCCAAAGCGGACAATATCGTGCTACGATGGAGTCGATCCCGGGATGTAATTATTTGGTATCAGAGCCACTCTGTCGTGTGGTGCGAGTGTGCCGACAAGGACGTCGGGCCCCTAAGGGGGGGTGGATTGTAACATCCCACATTGACCAACAAAGAGAGGATGATGTGCCTTATATGTACATGCCCGCCTCCATCTAGCACAAGGCCTTTTGAGAGTTCACTAGCTTCGGAGTCATGGGAATTCTGAAGTTAAGCGAGTTGGGGCTAGAGCAATCCCACGATAAGTGACCCACTAGGAAGTTGCTCGTGAGTTCCTAGAAACAAAACCGTGAAGGCAGAGAGAGAGGTCTAAAGTGGACAATATTGTGCTACGGCGGAGTCGATCCCAGGGTGTGATTTGAAAGACCCTAAGAGAGTAAGGTGTAAAGAAAGGTCGAAACGAGTAACGGGAGCAAAGGAAAAGGCAATGAAGCGAGGGATTCGACACTATCAAGAGTGTGGACACATTGGTCATGATATAAGACAATGTCCAAGAAATTTGAACACACCGTAAGATGTTAAAACTATTTATAATAACACCTATTGAAGGAAAAATGTGAACCTCCCAACATAATTTCACCACTACTAATTAATTAATGGGGTTTTATTATTTTAGGTCCTACCCATTCAAGACGTAGTGTCTCTTAATTACAATCACTTGCTTCAAGGGAACACCTTTTGATTCCATCATAAAGAAACAGAATGTGTGTCTTTGGTTTTGCGACTACCCCTAAGTCAAACCTTAGGGTGCCTACGTATCCCCTGCGGGAATCAAGCCACTCGTAGTTCAAAGAATGGCAATGAATAAATGACTCATTGTAAAAAGGGAGGATTTGTATGAATTTGATTGAAAGAAATGTTTGAGCGAATTTAGCTGAATAAACTAGGGATTCAATTTTGATGTGTGTTTGGGGTTGAATTTGGTTAAGAGTAAACTAGGGATTCTAATCGGATTTAAGATTCGGGTGGTTGCATCTAGATTGAGTCTCTAATTGCCAATGTACCCTTTTGAAGGGATCAAACCAACGTAGTTCGGCATTGATTGGTGTGAAGGTGGATATTTGATTTGTGGGAATTTGGTTGATGTAACCGGCGATTCAAATTTGGTTGCGGTTGCATCTATTGAGATGCTAGACTGCCTATGTATCCTTAATGGGACCAAACTGACGTAGTTCCAAAATTTAGAAATTAATGGGTAAGTGTGGCCCACTAATTGAGAATTTGTGTCTTTGGTACAATTTGGAGATTTCCATAGGTAGATGATCTATGGGAAAAATTGAAAATTAATGGGTAAGTGTAGCCTACTAATTGAGAATTTGTGTTTAAGAGATTTGAATTTAATCTCAAAGAAATTTTCATGGATAGATGACTCATGGGAAAATTTGAAATTAATGGGTAAGTGTGGCCCACTAATCAAGAATTTATGTTTGAAAGATTTGAATTTAATCTTATTGAATTTTGCATGGGTAGATGACCCATGGGCAAAATTAGAAATTATGGGTAAGTGTAGCCAACTAATTGAGAATTTGTATTTGCGAGATTTGAAATTAATCTCAATGAAATTCGCATGGGTAGATGACCCATGGAAAAAATTGGATGATGTTGTATCATTTTTTCTTTTTATCAATGTCCAGGAAAATTAATGAGCCATTTTGATTAACCTACTAATTTTTAAAATTGACATTTGCATTTGAACCCAAATATAGTTATGAGAATTTTTAAATTAATCTATTAACTATATGATAGGAAATTCGGGCATCTATAAATTTAATAAAGATTTATTTAATCCATCCATTAAATGTTATGAATTTTTGAGAATCAATAGGCAATTATTTTTGACAACCCATTAATCTATTTTGGGCCTTTCATATTTGTTGTCAATTAAACAGGAACGAGAAGCCCACGAAAAGCTCTGGTCTTGCAGAGGCACAAGAATAAAACAAACAAACAGGCTGTCAGTAGCACAAGATACCAAGAGAGCTACCAAGAGGTTCCAATACTTTTCGTCTTTTTCCTCTCTTTTCCTCAGCAACACAAACAAAGTGGCTGTGTACGCCACTTTTGTTCCTTCCTCTTTTCTTTGTTTTTTTTTGTTTTGACTTTTCTTCTTTTTTTTCGATGGAAGTCTTCTTCTTTGTTACTTCTCTTCTCCTGTTTTCCTTGTTTTTGGTTTGCTGCACAACACTAAGCTGCCAACAGAAACGTGGCCTTCCTATTTTCCTGTTTTTTTTTTTTTTTTTGTTGCTCCTATATGCTGCCGACAAACGTGGCTGTCCCTTTTCTTCGTTGTTTTTGTTTGTTCTTGCTGTATGCAACAACACCAAGCTGCCAAAAAAAACAAAAGCGTGGCTGTCTTCAAATTCTTTTTTTTATTTATTTATTTATTTTTTTTTTTTCCAGTTCATCGCCTCTGTATGCACCAGACCTTCTTCCAAAACAAAATACAAACCTTAAACCTTTTTTGTTTTTGTTTTAATCTGTCTCAAAGCAAACAATTGATTTTTTGTTTGTTTGTATTTGTTTCAGAGCAGTCCAGACACAGAAGAAATTAGTGTCTTTGTTTTTTTTTTTGACAGAGAGGGAGAAAATTGATCAGATTCTCCAAAGGCAGAGATAGAACCCACCCCATGGTTTTGTTTGTGGGTTTTGTACCCAGATTGGATCCAAAGAACTCAGTGAACGAGCTTTATGCCCAAAATGGATATATCACATATTTGATTGAGGGTTACACACCCATGATGGATTTTGTATTCAAGATTTTTTTTGGGGTGTAAAACCCAAAGTCTTGATTTCGGGATTGTAAAAGCTTTGACTTCTGGGATTTATTATCCAAAGATGGATCGAAAATCCGAGAAATTTTGATTCAATGGTTGCCACACCATATGGATTGCCATCCATTTGATTGATTAAAGGGTTGCCACCCAATATGGAGGACCTCAAGAGAGGAGCTTTGTTGTAGATGCATCTTTGATTGCTTTTGTCTTTTTTCCTCTCTAGCCTTTCGCCTCTTCTTCTTTGCCTTCGTGGCCTTGTAGGCTTTTATTTTTCTTTGAAGCCTCCTCCCTCTTTTTCTTTTCTCTCCTCCTTTTTATAGAGTCCTTATGAGTGAGATTTGAGATGGAAGAATTCCCATTCAAATTGGATTCCTCCTCCCCTTTATCTGATTATCCTCTTCCCTTATTTATTGAATCATGATCCCTTCCTTTTCTCTAGGCATAAGATTAGGAACAATATGACTTCCAGGGTGTTTCAAACTTGTTTTGAAAACAAGCATAGGGTGAGGACCAGACCCACGCAACATTGTGGGGCTTATCTAAATCCATGTTTGAAAATTTTTTTTTTTTGGGTGAATTTTTTTGGTTCAACAACACCTAAAATTTGAATAGTTAAATTTTTTATGTGCATGTGTTCGGTGCTTATGCAGGACATCAGTGTCGAACAATGACGAATCAACTCCAATAGATCTTAGTTACCCATTATTCGATGAATTTGACAAGATGCATGAACCTACCGAATAGATCTTAGTGATCCAGTCTGATTCGGTGCCGGTTTGTTGACGTTTTAGTCAACACGGTTTTTTTTTCCGATTTTTTCCATTAGGTGCAGCTCGGTGTTCTAGTTTTCCGGTGTCGATTCCCACCCCTAATAAATGATGTCGATTTAAGATATTTTATTTGATTGGTTTGTTTTAACTTTCTCTTTTTTGTAATCTTTTGTAATCTGGTAAGGGGTCATCCAACAAGTGGTCTATCAAGGCTACTATATATGGGGTCTGACAAGTGGTCTATTCCTTGTAGATTTTATGATTATGAGGAGGGTTTCTTATGAGGATTTGTGTTAGTATGAAATTTGTATTGTCATTTCCTAGACTTTAGCATAGGTGAAAAATTAGTGTGTGAAGAATTGTTACTGGACGTTTTGGCACAACTCGTTCAATCCCATACTTCCGAGGCATGACTTGACCGATATGAGAAACTGATTTCAGGTAAATCATGATATAATCATGCATTCATTATAGGATTCCTAGTTGGAGTTTTTTCACTCAAGTATTTTTATGTTAATCTTATTTTTAATAGGATTAGATTTTATCTCTTGAGATTACCTTCCTAGTTGGACTCCATGTTGTTTTAAAGGTAAAATATCTTTTATCTAAAACTTGGCAAGCACTTCGTAGTTGTTTCATTTCTTTCATCTTGCTGTATATATATTGTTTCCTTTTATTAAAAGATGTTATTGGATGGTATTTGGGATACCATGCATAAAGCTGGCGTAAGTCACTACAAGAAAAAACCTTTTCAGCAACAAAATTTTTAAAGACCAACCCAAATTTGGTCACTCAAAAAGGAAATTAGCAACAAACCTTTAGCAATTGGTCGCCAAAGGTTTCGTGGTATTAAGGCATCATCCAAGACATGAACAAAATGAATTGCTACCAAATTCTTCGGACGGGCGACGAATTTTTTTTCGTGGCTATGGTTGCAAGTGGCGACCAAAAATAATTTTGGTCGCCATTCATTGAATAGAGTGAGCGCGAAATTGAAAAAATTCTAGGCGACAAAAAAGTTGTGGAGCCAGCGTCGTCGCAAAGCAAAAACGCGCGCTAAAAATTTCGGGGTATTTGGCGACCATTGGTTTTGGTCGCAGATTATTGTGTGCTAAGAATTAAACCCATCAAAATGAGGTCGTTTTGCATATGTTGGCATTTTGGCGACCAAATTATTTTGGGGCTAATTTGAGACTATAAAAATAAAAATTCCCCTTCACCAACACGCGTATTATTTCCCTCATCCAGTTCGCATACCCACTCCCTTCATCTCGCACGCCCTAACCTGCTTCGACGCCGAAAAAGCAATCTGCCACCAACGTCGGCCAAGCAATCGTATGGACATTCCCATTCTCATCCCCATAGATTTCTGATGGCCTGAGTTATTTTCCATTGTCTCTGCCCCAGATATCTACCCTTCAGTTCTCCAGAATTTTCAGAATCTCTTCAGCCACAACCAAGCAGTGATTCAAAGGTATTTTCTCCTTTTGTTTATTCAACAATTGTTCTATAGTTATTTGATTTTGATTATTTCAAAATAAAATCTTTTTTTTTTTTTGGGTCTTAATAACAAGGTCGTTGCAACCCCCCAACCATTGAATTGACGAAGTCCTCCTCTCACAACTTCCTTCATATGGTGCCTTTCTGTTAGGTATGAAGACCATTTGCTTTGTATGATGTGCGTTTTAAGTTTTGGAACATGGAAATATTTATTTGGTCATCTAGATTTACTGAAAACTACTTCATACCATGTGGATTGGTTCTTAATGATAATGTTGAATGAAAGAAGGTTAAACAATTAAGGACTGACAAGTAACAAACTGGTACATGAGTGATTCTCCCAAGTATAGTAGACTTTTGAATTATTTAGAATCAGTTACGAGCCTTTGTGTAAGTGTCTTTAATTTATTAGATGAGTTTGTAGTCAAACCTAATTGGATTTTGCATATAATTGAAGTACAAAATTGGAAGTTGGAAGTGGGTCATGTGGGTGTGTATTCGTTTCAAGGTTTCTTTGCTTTTGTCTGTGAGAATATGCTTTATTTTAGTTATTATTACTGGTTCTTTTTTTTTTCTTTTTTCTTTTTTTTTTTTTTTTTTTTTTTTTGGTGACGAAGGAGCTTTGCTTTTATTGTTTGGGAGAATTTAACTAGGAAAAATAATGTTGTTGTTTTTGGATGATTAGTGAAACTTAAAGGGCGAAGTCATAGACTATTTTGAGTTTGAAGACTAATTTGGTCTCAAGCTCTCCCAAAATATCGCGTCTAACAAATTTTGTTATTTTTTGCAGTACCCTATTTGAAACACTTTCTTTGATGAATAATTCATCTATCTCAAGCACCAGTGTGATGAGAGTCGGTGTCATAAAAGTTGAATGCTTCAATTTTTTTCTTGTCTTTTTTGTTTTGTTTCAGGGAATGATATATTAGTATGTTGCTCTATTTGAGGCTTTGAGCCTTCTCTCTCTGTTTTTTGTGCTTTGTAAATGTGCCGGATGATACTTAAGAAGGCTATTAGCTTAAGCAATAATAATAGGCCACATCTCAGCATGTGTCTCATTCTCTAAGGTGGTTATTTCTTTCACCCATGTAATCAAATCTTCAGAGCCTGTTTTCTCAGTTTTCTTTTCGTCGTTCCTAGGCAATTCATACACTTTACAGGTCTGGCTTTCAATCCTCCCTATTGTCTTCAGTTGTTCTCTAGCTGCAATTGATGGGCTGTCATTCAATTTCCAAGGCATGTGGGGTGCTTTGATTAGCAATCTTGGGTTTGTGTTGAGGAACATTTACTCAAAATGCAGTTTTCAGAACTTCAAGGAAGCAGATGGGTTGAATTTGTATTGTTGGATCACTATACTTTCACTCCTCTATCTATTTCCTGTAGCTATTTTTGTAGGGTCTCAATGGGTTCAAGGGTATCACAGAGCTATTGCAACTATAGGAAAACCATCCACATTTTTGTTGAAGTGGCTTTTTGCTTAGCAATGGTAGAAGACTAAGTGCCTAGTATGTGCTTAAGAAAACTCTGTCTTGGGCCTGAAAATATGATAAAGAATTATCTTCTAGACCTCTAGTTTTTCACTAGGATCATCCTCTCTTAGCTAGTGTTTTCACTTTTAAAGAATTTTTCATGTTATTTTATTTCAATTCAATCATCTTTTTGTACATTTAGATCTCTTTTTTTTCTATTTGCATCGAAAACGTTAAAACTAATACTTGTTTATGGTTAATTGATATTAGTTCATGTTTGATTGGAAACTTATTCTAAGTATTACATAGGAAGAAGAATATAACAATTCTTGTATGTAATCAAAACAGAAACGCTGCAAGGCCAATGCTTTGAACATAAAAAAGAAAGAGTTTGAGCATATAAGGGGTCACGTCCTTTCCTCAAACACATGGAAGCTGCTAAACAGGTTTATAATTTTATGTCACTTTCAATCTTTTTTTAGTTATTATATTGTAATAATTTCAAGTATTTCTAAATTTCTTTTGGTTGAAAAAATGTAAAAGGGTGAAAATCCTACATACATGCAAGTTTTTGACAACCCATTATTTTAGTGCTAACTATGTACCTGGTTTTAGCATCATATGAAGGCCTTATCCATTTCAGAAACTGAAATGCTTGTATATCTTGACAATGGTTTTTTGTACTGAAAACTCAGGTTTTTATTTTATATTTTTTTATTTATACTGAAAGGCATTAATTTTTCTTTGAATTGGTTGGGTACGTAGATGTGGAATGGAATCACATTTTGACAACCTCTCTCTCGCTCCTCTCTTTGATTGTGTAGTAGCGTTTTCCTCTGTTTTTCCTTTCTTTAATTGGTTGTGCTTTGTAATTCAATATTGCACTGTGGCCTTGTACGTTTTGTCAATGATATATCAAATTGTCCATTTTTTTTTTTATAGACACTTTGTATTTCTTTTAGAGTTTTGTTGTTTAGTGCAGGAGAAGATGCATAATTGTTGAAGCTGCCATTGTGGTTTTTGTGGTAAAAATTTCATAGTTGGTTATTCAATTTAAACTCTGCCTTTATTTTTTTTAATTGTAGTTGGTCAATTCAGATTAATACTTTTTCAATAGTAAATAGCAACATTTGTATGATTTAGTGTTTTGATGTTTAAAGCTGATAAGTGGTGTATTTTTAAAGATTTGGGTTGGTTGATGAAATCTGTGGTTATGCAGAAATCTGTGATCTTGTGTTATGTTCTGGACCAGAAGACCTAGTTCGAATTTATATTTTGATCTATATTTTTTATAATTAGACATTTCAATGAGCATTTCAAAACTGGTTTCATACAAATTGGAGTTAAATTGGATTTTTGGCAAATTTTTAAAGTAGTTGTTATGTTGCAGGAAGCAGAAAACTCTGTAGCCCAGTCTGTTTTGGATTTTGTTTTTGACATGCTTCTTTAACTTCGAATGCCATGAAATTTTGATGTGATGAAGTTTTATGTGTCTAGTTTTGATCTGAAAAGTTTCGCACTGTTTCGACTCAAGCTGATTTTTTAGTGAATTTCCCAAATTGAAGTGTTCCTGCCCAAATTGTTTAACAAAATATGTATTTGGTCATCTATGATTTACTGCAAACTACTTTATACCCTTTTTGTTGAATTGTCTTTTTTCTTATCAATGTTTGAAGACGAAATTGAAGTACCTAGAAAATGAGGAATGTTGGGCTATGTGCTTAAGCAAACTCTATGTCTTGGGCTTGAAAATATGTTAAAGAAATATCTTCAAGACTTCTAGTTTTTCACTAGGATCATCCTCTGTGAGCTTGTGTTTTCACTTTTAAAGAATTTTTCATGATATTTTATCTCAATTCAATCCTCTTTTTCTACATTTAGATATCTTTTTATTTCAATTCTTCATTGTATTCTAGTGGAAATTGAAAAAGTTGTCGTTCAGTGTTTCTATTTGCGTTGAAAACATTAAAACCAATGAGTGATTGCCTTATTTGGGTTTGTGGTTCTCTTTATCTTATAATGCATTTAGAACAATGTCATTTAGGAGTCTAATTTTACTAAGGTAATATCCTTTTTGCATGTCAGATTATTTGAAGAGGTGGAAGGATTTGGTTTGTGGTTTTGGACAGAGGACCATTTGAGGTAAGAACCTCTTCTTCTCATTACACTCAGTTCCATTTGTTTTCTTATTAACAGCTATGGTAGTTGTCAATGTCATTGTGGTGTTGTTTGTTTAAAGGTATTAAAATGACATACGTGTTTTGTATTATGTTGAGAAGTTATGCAACCCTTGTTGGTTAAGGTGTGGATTATACTTTGGATTTTATGATTTATGTTTTCTAATGGGTTTGTGCTATGCATGATATTAGTCTTTACATTGGTTTCTCGGAATTGTTTTCCTTCATTTGTGGTATTTGTTATTATCACAAATGTATGCTTTAGACAGTTGATATTGAGCGGTATGAAAAATGAATTCAAATTTTATTAAGTTTGTTCAAATACCATTCTCAAACATTCTTAAATATTGATGACTAGTGATCATTTTTCTTATGTAGATCCAAACTCTTTTTAATGGCTTATTTAGTTAAGATTGTGAATTTCAGCTTTTGGGCAAGATTTCTTGTAATTGTGTTGTTGAAAATTGTTTGTTTTTGGTATATATATATATATATATATATATATCTTTTTATTTATTTAAATTTTCTTGGTTTTGGCATCTTCTTGACCATTGACATTTCCTTGTTTTGTTTCTTTTGTAAAGGAAGATGATTGATGAGTTTGAGAAGATCAAGCAACAATTAGCAGTGTTTGGGAATTCCATGATATTAGACTACAGTCCCTATCCCACAGGTTTTAAAGATCATGACTACAAAATTTGGAATTACAGAAGGCAATTACATGCATTTTTTTCAGTCAAAACCTAGTCTTAGAGTGGGGAAATAATTATTACAGAACTTGGGTTTACCAAGGGCAAGAATATATGGAGCTTGGCCTCCAGTCTTTGAGTGAAGAGTTCTTCACTCGTTTATATCTACTATTTTTGGATATGTTATGTATACTTGAATAACTAGTATGCTCTTGTGTAATTTTTAATGAGAGAAACTTTTATTCATGTCATTTTCTTTTGATCTGTTTATGTAAATTTATTCAAAATTCCAATATGTTAATGAACAAAAGGTTAATATTACCACAAAACAGAATATAAATCATATAATTAAAAACACCCAAAATATACAAATTTTAACGACCAACTAAGTAAGCTTTAGCGACCAAATCAAATAGTCACCAAAACCTATCGGCGATGAACCAATCTATTTGGTCGCCCAATCCATCCTCAGTTCGCGGCAAATTTTGGTATTTTCGCGGGAGCCCATTTTTATAGGCGACCAATTGATTAATTAAAGGCAACGAAAGAAATTGGTCACGTAAAGGATTTTAGAGTAGTTTGGTACTTTCAGCCACGAGCCTTAGGCGACCAAGTTGGTGACGAAATAACAGCTTTTAGCGACCAAACATGGTGGTCGCCAAAAGGGGTTTTCCTTGTAGTGAGTGATAGAATCAAAACAAATATCCATAATTGAACATTATTTGGTCTCCATGTTTTGACGTCTTTCACCAAGAGTCCATATTGGACGAAATTTGATTGTGATGATTGAATAGGATTGGTGGACTCTTGTGCTTCCCTCTTACGAGAGAGAACACGGTTTTGTATAAAAGAGGTGTGCCTCTCTTTTCATATAGTGCTTTTCCATATTTTGTTCGGGTATCAAAAATTCTTAAGAAAGCTACTGTGCATATATTTGAGATAAATCATCAAAGTGTTCCATGTTTACTTGGTGATTTATCAAACACTTTAATCATTCATATTGCATTCATATGCATGTTGGTGACTCATATGGTTGAGGGCACCAAGACCGTGGTGGCGGTTTTCCTCCGGCGAGCTTGAAGTAATCGTGGCCAGTATTGCGTTCAACATAAGGAGTGTCGAAGATCATCCCATGACAAAAGTTGAGTTACGAAGAAGTCGGTAAACATTATCTAGAATGAGTCTAAGATAAGTGTGTGAGTACTTCTTGTAATCATCGTTCTATAGTGGATTTGAGGTGGACTGAGGAGTCCCGTGGATTTGCCCCAGAGGTGGGGTTTTACCACGTAAAATAATTCTCTGTGTGTTATTTTATTTTATGCTCAGCATGTTTCAGGATTGATAAGTCATATCAATCCTGCTACCGAAGTTTATTTTTACTTATTTGATTATAATCTTAAATTGGCCTATTCACCCTCCTTTAGGCATTTTTTAGTCATCCTACAGGTATTATCAATTTGGCTAGTGTTCCTGAGGTTCCTGATGAAGACTTTGCCATACCATTTAGACCAAAAAGTCTTATCCTGCTCATAAAATTCGTTGTGATCGAAGCTCAAGAAGAGCAAAGATAATGTACTGGCAAAAGAGAGAGAACATTCCCCCTAATTCAAACTAATTAACAAAGAAAAAGTCCAACAAATGCCAAGTACCCAGCTTGTTGAGAGTTGAAAACTCAAGTCACAAGCTTTACTACACGAGTCCTTGTGATCGTCTTTGAGTCAAAAACACCAATAATGATCAAATTTAGCATTTGTCAGCTCAATAATGTTTTTCTTATAACTATAGAGTGTTGTTATCTAACATATGCAAAGATTACTTGTATATCTATTTTATGTACATGAATGACATTAATGTGTTCTAACTGAATACAGAGGAGAGGAGGTGGCTCAGCAGGGGTTCAATTTCTTCTTCTTCTTCTTAGATTTACATAACATTCTCAAGCCCTACATACCAGAGTCAGTATATATCTCAATCCTAGAGTGATGAACTAGGTTTTGTTCATTAAAATTTCCCATATTTGTTTTTTGATTAGAATTTAGGATATCTGATTCTGCTAGTAGCGTAGCTCCTAGGTTTTCATTATCTTGTTTGTTTGTATCAGTTAGTTGAATTACAATTTACAATCACGCACAGGTTTGTTATTTGTAATGCTGGGAATTCGCTTACTCATGCTTGGCTTTGGTACTGAAACTGCATCAGGGAAATTGGCAGTTGGTAGGGATGACATGAAACCACACTTGTTGAGCAAGCCAACCAATTTTGTCAATCAATTGGTTTGCAAAAATCTCCTTCTAATGCAGAAGTAGAGCAGACATTTGGAACACGGATAAGCAACCTGCTGATTTGACTTGCTGGGATAGGAAGACAAAAGTAGACTCTACATCATTAGCCAAAACAACACAAACCCAATAAGGGGTATTAAAATCCCAACCCAACGAACAGTTACCCTTAAAAAAAGGGAAAAGTTTACTTAGCAAATCCCTAAATTTATGTCAATTTAAATCCATTTGAAATTAAAACACTAATCAAACGACAGACATTACTGATTTCATTCATGCATTGCATCTTCAGCCTGCCGGACCAAGTTTCAACCTTAAGCAAAAGTACCAATAAATTTCCTAGAAAGCTCCTCCTCCACATTAACGATCGTACGCCGAGCACTGGATCCAGATTCATAATGCTTCTTTTCTATCAGCTGAGTTCCATGCACCACCAACAATAAATATTGCATTGTCTCCACCAGTTTCTTCTCACTACATGGATGCAAGTAATGAGAAAACCCTCTCCCTTCTCAAGCATTCATCTGCCCTTATCATGTAACTGTCCTCCAAAATCCATCTTGATGCCTCACGAGAATAGTAATCACAAACAGTCACCCTTTAAAAAATAATAATAATAATAATTCATTTCAACATTAATACGAGCAAGATTTGGAAGAGTAACAAAAAATATAATTGGAAGAGTAACAAAAAACAAAACAAAAATATTAAAGTTCCTAAAAAAATTCACTATTAAAAATAGAAACTATAATCCATTTTGTAACCAAAACTGACCAAACAAAAACTAACTCAACAAATTATAAAGCAACAAAAAGGCAAAAGCCATGATCAAAGTTACTAAAATTAAGTCAAAAAGGTGAAGAAGACGAAGAAAAATCAGCCATTGAGTACGAGTTTTCAATTTCTCTAAACAAGGAGTGGGCCTTTGCGGTATATTCACTCAGGCTGCTCTGCTTTTTCTAGCCCAAGAGTCCAAGGCTGCATATGCAATCACCGCCTTCATTAGCTAAATTACCATTCCACATGATTTTATTTGCTAAGTTGGCGGGGATCGTTAATCATCCTCAATAGGGTCATAGCAGGTGCAGTGTAATTAAGGTTTTGAAATGCTTTGATTTTTATATTACACACACCCTTATACTAGTGCGAGAGACTTGATAAAAAAAAAAAAAAAAAAAACCAAAGTTCATAAACCATTCATGTGATATTATGGCCAGATTCCCCTATTGAGCTCAAATTCTTCTCTTTCTAACATGTACCAAATTTGTTGTAGGAGGCAATAATGGAAATTAAAGAATGACCACCAAATGTACACTCTTATCATCAAGGGCGAGTGCGAAAAATGTCATTCCACAAATTCTTATGTTTTTCTTTTCGAACAATAGAGTTTGAACTTACTCCTATCGTCATGCTATTTATCTCATGTCACTTGAATTAAGACTCGTGAGCGAACCATTTATAATAGTACCTTGGATGAGTACATTAATATTATTAATATTGTGTTACACAATGCATGTACACGGTACATGCTGTGACAAAGCCCTCAAGCTTTTAATTATTGCATCACAAACATACAATCGATATTATCGACTAGCTATTGCCAGCAGATTTATGTCTCCTATATCAGAACAAAGTGAACACCTACTTCATGGGCAGAACACAACCCTATAGTTAGTCCCAGTAGGGCATGTAAATGTGCTGGTTTGGTCATCCTTGGGGTAGCTATAAGCATCCGGGCACCGATCCTTGAAAAACCTAGAGAAGTCTGTGGGGCCACAGCTCCCAGAATTGCAGCAATATTGATCAGTTTTAAACACAGTGCAAGGGTTGTTGCAGCCTCCTTGAGCCTTCAATTCGTTAGGACACTGCCCATTAATATCAGCCGTGCATTGTATCCCCCTAGTGCATCCATTGTCCGTGGGACTAAAGTCCATTGGGACATTGAACCCATCAACCAGAGAAATATCAAAAAAATCTAAGTTGTTATATTGGTTAAGTGCATATTCTGCTAGGGTGTTTGGGGGTTGGCCATAGCCTTGGCATTGGAGGACACCTCCACAATCACCTGTTTGGCAGCTGCCACGTCCAGCTCCATCGAAGCTGCATCCCGTTCGTGCCCAAATGCGGGCCCCAGCAGTGCCGGAGTTCACATCTAAAGGCCAAGATTCGCCACTGTTAAGCGGCCTTCCACCGCCTGGTGAGGCTGCTGCCCAGACTGTGAAGGCACAGTTGTTTCGGATATCGAAACGCGCTGCATTGGTTGAAGTTGGAAAGTAAAGGGTGATGCATATGATGGAAAAGACTGAGAATTTTTTGAGTAGGCTCATTTTGGGGCTTATAATTAAGCGGTGACAATATTGCGCAATTGGTTTTTGCTTTGTGGCTGTGTTTTGAATTGTGAGGGAGTTCTCAAGTAATTCTTATATATAGAGGAATATGTAGGCAGAGAAGAAGACTTTGTTTCACACATTGAAATTGGAGGACAGTTTCTTATTTTCCATTCTTTCCAGAAGAACAAGACTCTTTCGCCAAAACCGAAATCGTGGAAGATAAGTACTTTGAGGTTGATGATTAACTAGGACGTAATGACTCACAAATTGTGATCATGATTATTCCATTATTATTTTACAAATTAAATCAGTGAGACACCAATTAATTAACTTTTAAGCAGTCGTTGGTTGCTTCTTAAAGCTTCCTAAACTCCGTCATTTTTAAATTAAGCAGCCTCTTTTTACCAAATACTTGGGTTGTTAAATATTTCTAAATAAGAAATTTTTTTTTTTTGGAGCAACTCAATCAACTGATGGCACTCATATAATAAATCCCTAAATTACATAGTTATTAGGGTTTTTTTTCTTTCTAATTTCCAATTATATGTTAATTGTTGTGTAAATATGTCGTTTTGATTCATAGGTTAACAAGATAATGCCGGTCCAGTTAAATTTAGTTGCAGGCTGGCACAATATATGGGTCAACCCTATAAATTTTTGTGATATATTATATATCATGGGTCGATATCGATGGTCAGTCCACGCTGAAAAAAAAGTCCTCCCCTATATTCGCAAGGAGACATGTGATATTTTGGCATATTGGTAGGGAAAGTGCCCGTGTTCACGTCGAAGGACCAAGTTTGGCCTGGAAGAAGCTGCTTCCCTCCGCCGGGAAGGGAGGCTGCCCAGACGGTGAAGTGGCATTGGTTTCTGACGTGGAAATGTGTTGCATGAATGGTTGCAAAGAAGAGGGTGATGATGATCAATATCAATAGGATAGAGAAAACTGATGAGAGGTTTTTTTCTGATGAGCAGCAGGCTCATTTTGGAATTGAATTATAAAGATGCTACATTTATGAGGTTAATTGTATAGAGCAAAGAAGAACTGTGTCACAAAATTAAATGGCATCCCTTTCTTAGGTCATTTTCTTTGTTTTCTAGTCTATGTCCACTACTGCACAAGGAAAGGAAAGCGAAATTTCTTCTTCACTTTCCCTTTTTTCCACAAGGAAGGAAAAAAAAGCAAGCAAAAGTCAATGATGTGTAATTTTTATTCTACGAAAGTAAATCAATGAGACACATTTAGCTACATTTTTATAGAGTTACTAATCGTCCCCATCAAGCATGAATGTGTCTCTTTTGGCCCTATTATATTAGACAAAAAATATATAATATAATGTGTCTACAAAGAAAAAGGAAATATATATTAGATTTGCATGAGTCTAAAATATCGGTTAATTATGTTAATTCTTGAAAAAGCTTCATACACATTTAAAATCTGTTTAGTTCAAAATTTAGGAGTTTGAAAATGCATTACAAGATTTAAGAGATCAACTTCCTACTAAGTAAGCATTGATATTTTGTCGGTAGACATAGCTTTCACAAAGGCTGGTCCAATTATTTTAGTAGCAGGCTGCGAAAATACATGAAAGACTTATGAATGGGTCTGCGGCCAGTCGACGCTGAAGAAAAGTCCTACGCCTTCTGTCCACAGCTTCTCAAGGAGACAGGATATTTTGCATTATTTTCCACCCTCAATTAATTGTCATCATATACAACAATATCTGCCTCATATTGCTATGACCAAGTTTTTCCTTTTGACCAATCAACAAGAAGACAGCATACGGCACTTAAAAAGATATAGGTAGTCCATAAGAAAATCGAATTTGACTTGCTTCCTCCCCCTCCCTTAGCCTTAGAGACATCTTTTGGACTAGGAATATTAAGGGCCTTAAAAATCCTTACTTTTTACTAAAGATGTATTTAGTTTCATACATCGTTCTCAAATAGGATTATTATTATCGATACTTATGTGATATAAAGACTGAAATTATTTACTATCAATATAATGAAATACTATCGATGATGTCGATATTAACAATATATCGAGATGATAATTGATCTATTAGTTTTTCTTCTAATTCTAAAAAATCCAAGCCTATCGTTTCATCGTTTCTTCCAAGATGTAAGAATATTTGGGTCCGCAGAACAATTCTACAATAGATCGATAGAGTTGTATACGTAATTTATGTTCAGATTTGTTTTTGGCTTAATGCGCAAAAGTAAACATACAAATTTGTCAATACTCCAAAGGAAAAACGTATGGACTTGACTAAGAGAGCACAGAGCACAGCCATCACTGATGGGGTTTATCCAATTTGCTATAGAAAATCTCAAAGACCATAAGAGAATTTCTAAGAATCAGACTTGCGCCTGATTTATTATTATTACAATTAATGGAATATTATATTCAAAGTTTGCAATACTTTGCTGCCCAAACGGTGAAGGGATAATTGCATTCCAAAAGAGATAGAACCAAAACACTACAAAATCTGAAAAATAAACTGAAGAAAATAAGGGCTCATTTGATGAACATTTCAATTTTAGTTTTTAATTTTTATTTTTGGTGGTAGAGTATAGAGGAAATTAAGAGGACCAATCTCAGGGCTGACACAATCGAATTGGTTGAGGAAACCCCAGCGACCAAGCAATCCTGCACCCAAAAGCGGAGACCGAAGCGAGAATGGGAGTAAGGATGAGATTGAGAGAGAGAATGAGAAGAGAGGATGGGAGGGAGGAGTAACAAAAGTGAAAACAAACACTTGAAAGTGAAAACAATTCCAAATAAATTTTCAGTTTTTAATTTTTATTTTCACTTTTGTTACTCCTCCCTTCCATCCTCCCCTCTCATCTTCCCTCTCAATCCCATCTTCACTCTCATTCTCACTTCTATTCTCCCTCTTTTCCCCTCACTACTCTAGCACAAAAAATAAAAACAAAAAACTAAAATTGAAAAAGTTATCAAACGGGGCCTGAGAGAAGCTTCCCTAGAGATCTCAAACTGCATCTAACAACCTGAATTGCTTTCGATTTATAGGTCGCTTTTTCATATATGAATACTTTTACTAGGAATGGCCACTGAAGATATACCTTTTGTGAGAGGAGCTATAACCCATTGAGCTTCAACATTAGTTTCGAATTTAGGTAACCAAATTTTCACATTCATTAGGTAATATATGAAGCAAAATCGCCCAGCATTAAGAAAAATAAAGCATGACTGATGATCGTAAGAGTTTCACTTTATTTTTCATTCATTTTTCATCGAATAGATCGAAATTAAAGATGGTGCTACTCAATAGAAAATGAAAAACTGAGACTTTCATTTCGTTATGATGTCTGAACCGAGTGAAAGAGTACAGGTACATTGTTTTACATAATGCACACCATTACATGTGCTAATGACAAAGCCCTCAAACGAATTTTATTGCATCAGACTTATTCATAAATATTATAAACTAGAAGATGTATCTGCTTCATCATGGGCAGAACACAACCCTATAGTTGGTCCCGCCAGGGCATGTAAATGTACTTTGTTTGGTCATCCTGAGGGTAGCTGTAAGCATCCGGGCACCGACTCTTGAAAAACCTAGAGAAATCTGTAGGTTTACAGCTCCCAGAATTGCAGTAATATTGATTAGTCTTGAACACAGTGCAAGGGTTGTTGCAGCCTCCTTCAGCCCTCAGTTGGCTAGGACACTGCCCGTTAATATCAGCCGTACATTTGATACCCCTAGTGCACCCATTAGACGTGGGACTAAAGTCCATGGGAACATTAAAGCCATCAACAAGGGAAAGTCAAAGAAATCCAAGTTGTTAAATTGGTTAAGCGCATATTCAGCTAGGGTGTTTTGGGGTTGGCCAAAGGCTTCGCATTGGAGGACACCCCCACAATCACCTGTTTTGCATCTCCCACGTCCAGCTCCATCAAAGTTGCATCCGGTCCGGGCCCAAATGCGAGCCCCTTTGATTCCGGCAGCCACGTCTAGGCCCCAACTTTCGCCTCTATTAAGTTGGCGTCCTCCGCCTGGCGTGGCAGTTGCCCAGACGGTGAAATGGCAGTTATTTCAGATATCGAAATGAGCTGCATTGGTTGATGCAAAGAAGAAAGTGACACATAGGATGCAGAAGACTAGGAGGTTTCTGAGGATACTCATTTTGGAGGTGGTGTTTTTTTTAATAACTGTAATCTGTTTGGTTTATGGAATGAATTTGAGGGGAAACCATTTCCAATGTCATTCCCCAGGGAATGGGAATGGATGATTCTTTTCCCACGTTTGGTAATGCTGGGAAAGTAATCCGGAAATATCACTTTATTTCCTTTCCCATGTTTGTTTTGAGTATGAATGGAAAACAAAGTTTGTATAAATTTTCAATTATACCCATATTAAATCAAATAAAAAAGAATGCATTTAATGATATATTGTAATTCTAAATTGTTAATGGGGATAAAATGGTCATAAAAAATATGTATTTAATGTTAGCTCATTTTCCCAAACTCTCCCATGATGAGGGAAAACAAAACTCAAGTTGGAAGGATGGCTTCACTTCCCCCCTACTTTCCCATGAGCCAGGCAACGATTTCTCATACCTAGACTTACCAAACATGGGAAAGCAATTAATTTCTCATTCTTAAGTCTCATTTCTCATGAACCAAATGGGTATATAGAGCGGGGTAATGGGCAAGGAGCAGTGTATGACGTACATAATTTTGAAAAATGACGTCCCTTTCTTAGCTCATTGTTCCACGCACACAAGGAAATAGGGCCAATACTTATTGGCTGCCCCTCCCCCCAACCACCACAAGGAGAAAAAGTGATGAGAGAAACTTTTTTCCACGAAATGGTAGAACTTTTGCGTTGTTTATCACTTCAGAATTAGGTAATGTCGCACATGTAATTTTATACAAATTAAGTCAATTATAAGACAAGAATTAGGTCCATAACCAAGTTAGTCTTACTCAAAACTAATAGCATATATTATGCCAATCGGGTATATTCTAGTTGAAAAGGACCTTTGCTGACCAATAGTTTCATATTTGAACTCCTATATGGTACTTTGATAGTGTGTGTGTCTAAAAAACTCTTCCCCCTCTTGTACTTTAGAGTATTATTTGTATTATAATATATATATTACATATATTATTTGAAAAAGATCCCAAATAGTCCCAAATGATATTGGTTTTTCGTGTGGAAACTATAACCAAAATGTCCTTTCCTCTTTGTAGTTATTAGATGTAGATAACGATTGAATTGATCAACATTAACAAAAGTCTGAACAAAGATAAGAGAAATTCTAACTCGTATTACACTTGCACAAATTTAATGAAAATAGATTGAATCAATATTCTATGAAGCTAAAACTTTGGAATTGCCTTCACAGGAAAAGTGTCATGACAAGCTCCAATAAATTATCGTTCGTTTTCCCTATTTGAGAGCTACCAACAATTATCAACTGTGGATTAGACTGCATTCCCCAATTACACCTCAAAAGGCTTGATAGGTTGCAAACAACTTACATTCTCTCAGTTGTCCATATTTAGTTCACTCCAATATCTTATATAAATCGAGAAATATTTGTGCTGAGCATTATTTGTACGAAAGACAACAAGCTTTAAAAGTTATTTTAATCTAACATATTAGTAAGTATTAATATATTTTAGGGCTTGTCCAATATAAGTCCCTACATTTTCTATTTCCTAAACATATATCTACATGTTTACGTATCAGTAATGGGTATGGGAGGAAATGGAATGATTTCAATTCCTGACTTCCCCTGCGTTTACTTGCAATCAGGAATGAAAAAATAAGTGGGCCCAACTTCAAAATCTGTAATCACATTCCCTCAAAACTAGGAATCAGATCAACTAGGGGGGAGTAGTCGATACGATTCCCATTCCTGTTTTCTCTTAATAACTTCCAAAAATACGCTTACCACTTTACCATAATTCTAAAATTAATTTGGATTCTGATTCATGTAAATTAGTAAACAATAACAATGGGAATCAATCACATTCCTTTGCTAATTTCATATGTTTTGTAAACATCTTTATGGGAATGATTCTTCCCATACCGATTCAGTAGTTCCACGATTCCTAAATTCTCTTATTCCTTACTTTCTCCATTACTGATACGTAAACATGCCCTAAGTCTATGTGTAAAACCCAATTTCAAATTTAAATGGCCAGTAGGATATAAGAGGTCATAGTATTCCTATCTTTTTACATCGTTGCCATAAGACTTCATATTTAATCAGTCCTGATCTCTTGGACCACAGGAGTCCAAGAGATTGTGGTCACTCACCGTTGGATATTAATCTAATGGTTCAAAAAAGTTTCGTAAAAGGAGTTCAAGATTGAATGAACCGTTGAAGTTACATCCAACGGTGAGTGACCACAAATCTCTTGGACTCCTGTGGTCCAAGAGATCGGGACTGCATATTTAATTTATAATTTATTTCAAACATTTCATTAACTGCCATAATTGTAATTAATACTCCCTATTAATAGCATATCAATCACCCAATTTCTTTTGGTTGCCATTCCCTCTAAAATATCGCCCCTAAAATTGCAAAAAAAAAAAAAAAAATCTATAAATTACATATCCAATAATATACCTATGAAAAATATAAATATTTATTTAAATAAAATATAGGTATATCATTTGTGAATATAAAAATAAATAAATAAGCCAATTTTTTTAAAGCAGCTTTTAAAAGCTGGGTTATCCCGGCTTTGAAAAAAGAAGCGATCATTGACCGCAATTTTTTTTAAAAAGCTTATTCTTGATGTCTACCAAACACTACAGTTTTGGAAATTTTTTATTAAAGTAGCTTTTAAAAGCTGGGTTATCCATGCAGGGATATCATTGGTCAGTTTTTTAAAAGCTATTTGAATAACTGACCAGTGGATAACATTGCTTTTAAAAGCTGTTTAAAAAAAATTATCTTTTCAGTAATAAGTTGGATTCGATTTTCTTTTATGTTTTTGATTTTTCTCCTTTTTTTAGTGCAGCAGTCTACGTCTACCCATCTGGTCGAGACTGAAAATAAAACCTATATGATTGTCTAAAAGGAAAAATGAGGGGTAAAAAGAAGATGAACTTTTACTATAAAGGAAATAAAAACTAGATTCACAAACGAATGCATGTGGAGAGGGACCAAGAATATTGCATTATTAACTAGACCGGGAAAAAAGTTGCTTTTATAAAATATAAAAAATAGAAATTGTTGCGATGCATGTTTTGAGCATATAAAATGATAAGATTGCACAGAATAAAGCACAAATTGAATGTCAGAGTTGGATCCAAGCAGAGCCGGCCCTGGCCCAGGGCTACCAGGGCCACAGCCCGGGGCCCAAAAAACAATGGGGCTCAAATTTTTCTTAGTCAATATATATATATATATATATATACAGAGAGCTTCCATTGAGGGATCCCTCAAATAAGCTTATTTGAGGGACACCCCTTGTAGGCCCCACTCCGGATTGTATTTCACTAATCCAAACCGTCTATTTTGTACATACTCATTCAAAGATCATCTCAACAAAAAATCACTTGAATCCGATATTATTTGACCACTCAATTAAGCTATTGAAATTTTAGCATTTTCTTGAAGCATCGTATTCATTGATTTTGTAAGACACAATTGGATGTCGAAATGGTTTCCGATTTGTCTAATTTTTTGTAAGGATGATCTATGAATAAAGACCTAAAAATAGATGGTTTGGATCATTGGGAAAAAAATTGTAGGGTACCCTAAGGGGCGTCTATTTGAGGGATCCCTCAATAGAAGGGGACTGTATATATATATATATATATATATCTTTGAAAAAGGGCAACAAAAAAATGTAAAAATATAAAAAATATAAAAAAATAAAGAAGAAGAAACTAAAAGACGCTCAACATTAAGTCATGCGTTGGAAACCAAAACCACTTCTCCTCCTTTCCAATAAAAAGTCAAGTGAACAGAATAATAATTTAAGAATTGATAACCTGTTGGGCAAAATCAAAGCGATTGATTCATCAATCTGTGGGTTTCAACCAGCAGTCAAAGCCAAAGTAAAAAAATACTTTAAAAAGGAACTGGTATTTTTTCTATCTTTTTTTCGGTCGAAATGGTATTTCGTCTATGGGTCTTGGCCATCTTGAAGAAAGCACAATTGAATGAAGGATTGTGCTAATTGAAATTTTGCAATTTGGATTTTTGAAGAGGTATCAAAACTTTCGTTTAGTTTTATGTGATTATATTTGAAGGGAAAAATATGCTCCAAACCCAGATGTTATATTGTTCTCTGTTTATTAGTTAAATTATTAGAGTTGAACATTTCATGCTTGAGTGTGATTGATCATATTTTTAATTTCTTTATTTCTATTGCCTCTAACTTGTTGTGGTGATTGTTTAGATTTTTATTGTCATTAGTTCTGTTTAATATAAAATTTTAAACTTTGGAAATCTGATAAAGACAAAAAATAAAAATAAGAAATAGCTCAAAGTCTAAAAAAGATATTTTCTTCAAAAAATCAATGCTTAGTTTATTATAAAAAAAAAACTATAATTTTAATTATTAATGTGTGTATATGGGCACACTTTAGATTTTCGCCCTAGGCCTTTGAGAGCTCAGGACCGGCTCTGGATCCAAGGAACATATACATATGGTTGATGGACCAAAAGGATATGGTCGAAATGATTGCTTCTCGAAAAAGCTACAAGACGGAATTAAACTAAAAAATATAGAGATCGATTTGAACCCCAGACCAACCCCCCAAATGTTGTGAAGATTTTATCCATGCATCCCATTTGTTTGAATGGAATAATAGTGAAAGAACCTAAAATGGAGTGGTAGGTCATTAATAACTCCATTTGTCTAAGAGTCTTGCATGAAGAGGTGGAGAGTAGATATGAGCCGAGGATGACTTGCGAGAATTTCAAGGCGTATGTCCTCGATTCTCGTTTGTTCTCTTTTCTCTTATGTGAGATTTTAAAGGACGATGCAATGGCCGATGATGAATTCAACATTTGTCAGTTCAATAATCAAATTTAGCATATGTCAGCTCAATAATGTGTTCTAACTGAATACAGAGGAGAGGAGGTGGCTCAGCAGGGGTTCAATTTTTTCTTCTTCTTCTTCTTAGATTTACATAACATTCTCAAGCCCTACATACCACAGTCAGTATATATCTCAATCCTAGAGTGATGAACTAGGTTTTGTTCTTTAAAATTTCCCATATTTGTTTTTTTTATTAGAATTTAGGATATCTGATTCTGCTAGTAGCGTAGTTCCTAGGTTTTCATTATCTTGTTTGTTTGTATCAGTTAGTTGAATTACAACCAATTTTGTCAGGAATGAAACGAAACCGCACTTGTTGAGCAAGCCAACCAATTTTGTCAATCAATTGGTTTGCAAAAACCTCCTTCGAATGCAAAAGTAGAACAGACACTTGGAACACGGATAATCAACCTGCTGATTTGACTTGCTGGGATAGGAAGACAAAAGTAGAGTTTACATCATTAGCCAAAGCAACACAAACTCAATAAGGGGTATTAATCCCAACCCAACAAGAGTTTACCTTAAGCAGAAGTACCAATAAGTTTCCTAGAAAGCTCCTCCTCCACATTAACAATCGTAATCCGAGCACTGGATCCAGATTCATAATGCTTCTTTTCTATCAGCTGAGTTCCATGCACCACCAACAACAAATATTGCATTGTCTCCACCAGTTTCTTCTCACTACATGGATGCAGGTAATGAGAAAACCCTCTCCCTTCTCAAGCATTCCTCTGCCTTCATCATGTAACTGTCCTCCAAAATCCATCTTGATGCCTCACGAGAATAGTAATCACAAACAGTCACCCTTTTAAAAAATAATAATAATAAATTCATTTCAACATTAATACGAGCAAGATTTGGAAGAGTAACAAAAAATATAATTGGAAGAGTAACAAAAAACAAAACAAAAATATTAAAGTTCTTTTTAAAAAAATTCACTATTAAAAACAGAAACTACAATCCATTTTGTAATTCATTTTGTAACCAAAACTGACCAAACAAAAACTAACTCAACAAATTATAAAGCAACAAAAAGGCAAAACCATAATCAAAGTTAATAAAATTAAGTCAAAAAGAAGAAAAAGCAGCCATTGAGTATGAGTTTTCAATTTCTCTAAACAAGGAGTGGGCCTTTGCGGTATATTCACTCAGGCTGCTCAGCTTTTTCTAGGAGTGGGCCTCAAATTGTAAACCAAAATGTCCTTTCCTCTTTGTAGTTTTTTTTATTTATTTGGAGTACCTTTCCTATTAAAAGATAATATAGTATATTAAATTTACACACACAACACGGATGTTAGGACTCGAACCCAGGACCTTGTCTGATGAAGTAAATACTTCAAACCACTACATTAATGAGTTCTTTGCTCTCTTTATAGTTATTAGATGTAGATAACGATTGAATTGATCAACATTTACGAAAGTCTTAACAAAGATAAGAGAAATTCTAACTCGTTTTACACTTGCACAAATTTAATGAAATGGGCACACGTGCCTACTCTTTTCTTTTTGAGTCCGATTTTCCTGTTACCAAAGTCCCTGTGCCCCCATGTTTTCTCCCTAGTTTTGTGACATGTGTACTATAACTTAACAGGAGTTTAACTCTGTTAACTCTCTTTTAGCATTTTTTTTTTCCTTTAATTAAAAGAATTAAAATATTTATATTAGAATACACGTTTGACAAAAACACTTTGCACGCCGTTTCATCTTCTACGCTACACTTCAACCCCTACATCTTCTCTGCACTGCAAAACTCAGCCACTTCATCTTCTCTACTCTACGAAACTCAGCCCCTGCATATGGTTTTCTAGTTTGCACGTTGGTTGCTAGTTCATCAGGTAAACATGCTATGCTCTTCATGTTTTTTTCTTCTGCTTTTTGATTGCTGTTTTTTAGCATCGTATGAAAAACTTATAAACATATAACTTGTGAGAATCATATACCTAATATGCAATTCATTTGAATCAAATTCATTTGGTTTCAATTTTGTGATGACTTTTCATTTCCATGTACAGTAACAACGAATACAAAATACATTGATTTTTCTTTTCATAATTTTTCAGATAGTTTGTATTTTGGTTTTCATCTACGTCCATTTTCTAGTTTCATCAATAACTAATATGAACATATGATTGTACAGTACTTAGCTCTGTTGAATTTTTATGGAATCAATTGTAATTTTTTATAATTATGGAAGATATTTTAGATGTATAAATTTTGTTTGATTCAATTTTTGAAGGATATGAATATGGAAAATAATTGCATGGAAGATGGAGAAGGTGAAACAAGCACTGTCTTGAACATTTCAGAAGGTGAAAGCAACAAAAAGTCATCCCAAGCTATGAAAGGTAATGAAAAAATAGATTTGGTTCGTTCTAGCATTCGAAAACAACTAATTCCTGTGATTGGGATGGAGTTTGAGACAGAAGACTTGGCATTTAAATTTTATAATGCATATGCATACAATATTAGTTTTAGTATTAGAAGAAGTAGCTGTCACAAATTCAAAAGTGGCCAGTTGAGAGATAGGCTTTTTGTTTGCTTTGCTGAAGGTAAGCGTGAAATTGATAAGCGTGTTTCTAATGTGAAATATCATCGTGCTGAGATAAGATGTGGATGCTTAGCAAGGATGAAAATTAGTTGTCATTTGAATGATAAGTATTGTGTCATAGAATTTGTTTCTGAGCATAACCATATGACTACAAGTCCATCTAAGACTCATTTGTTTAGGTCTCATAGGAAGAGCACAACTTGTTGCTGTGAATAATTTAAACATGGAATTTCCGGTTAGCATGGTCAACTTATTGCAGTTACTTCATTGCATTTAGTTAAAACTTTTCTTAATTGTAATTTTGTACTTGATTGAGTATATTTCATTATTTTGACATATATATATTGTATGAGTGTAGGCACAATCACCATTGGAAGGAGAATTTGGGTTGTTTAGCTCTCAATTCACAGGTACCGGGGCCAAAAGTTCTAGTGTTGAAGTAGATCCACCTTTTTCAATTGACAAGAGTCACCAAGCGTCATAATGTTGAATTTGGGTTGTTTAGCTCTCAATTGTTGACAAGGGTTCCATAATTTGTTACAACTCTGTTTTGATTTAGAACAAGTTTGTTATGTTTGTCCTGTCTTGGCATTTGAACTTATTCTGATATTTGGCATCTCTGCCTTCTTAAGGTGTTGAAGTATTGCATTCAATGTAAATATTACTTGCATTTCAAGCCACGAAGTCATTTATCATGATGCATACTTTCCAGTAAGCTCTCTCCATGTCAGAACATGATGAAGAATGCACAATGATGTTAATAATGCAGAACCTCATACAAACTTCATAGAATTTTGGGTCATATAAAAAAGATTTTTGGGGAAAAATAATACATAATTTTTCATAGTATAGGATTTCCTTCCCATCACTATGAACCTCAGCAATGGTTGGTTCTCAATGTTCACTTCCTGCCTACCATGCCCACCTTCACTACTTTGACTACCACTAGAACCTTTTTCACTAGAATTTGATCCCTTCTTCTTTGCACCTTTTTCACTAGAACATCATCTGGGCTGTGAGCTTCCTCTTTGTTAACTTTTGGCCTGTAGAAGAAGAATATTTCCCAGCTTTCTTGCCATTTCATTTGTCACAAACAAACCGACATGAAATGAACACGTACCAACAGTTTTTGGTACAACCTAACCATATAATCCAATCACAATTCTACCTGCAAATGTAAAAGTGAAAATAGAAGTTATAGATACTGATATTAGATGCAAGCCACTATACTCTTACAGAAGCTGCAAGCATCATTACTCAAAGAATAAACCACTTCAAATAGAAGTCAGATGTCAACCACTAAAGATCCCTCACTACCCACACCCACCTACACTTACATTTTGGTATCTGTTTTAAGCAAACCTGCACATTGTATCTGGAAATTACAAATCGCACATTAGGCTAGATAACAGAACCCACAACTAGTAACAATGTTTCAAGAAACAAAATGCTTAAATATGAAATGTATTATGACAATGAAAATAGCTAGACGCAGAGACATGAGCTACATAGGCAAGCACTCTCGATATATAACATAATAATAGCATTTACACAGTTTGACCAACACACAAGGCTCCATTCATAAGCAGTTGTTCAACATTTAGGACAGCATCCCCATCTAACCACCACTCTTAACCATTTCACCATTTAACATATTCCAAATTATTAGTACCCAATAAAGCATTCATTAAATAGTATATCTGTGGACAAACAATAAAGCATTCATCCCTATGTATATAAGGGTGATTAGCTTTTGATACACACCCCAAAAACGTCTTTGTACATCCAAAAATTCCCAGAATTGCCTTTGTAGCCAAGTGTCCAGAGACATAGCTTGAAAATAGGATCAATTTAAAAGGCAAGATGGGAATTAACTTCTGATGAACCAAAATGCTGGAGGTATGCTTCAGCCAAATCAACCTTCTTCCTTCTCTTTTTCTTGAATTTTTTTTTGAAACCAAATGAATTGCATAATTGGTATATAATTATCACAAATTAATCTTTTAAAAGCTTCTTGTGCGTTGTCTCCAACACCAGCAACCAAAAAGGGGGGAAAAATTATGAAGTAGAGCCTGGCTCACCTCACGAACCAGTGGCCAACGAGCGAAATATATGCAGGGGCTGAGTTTTCGTAATTATATACCCATTACGCAATTCATTTGATAATTATATAACCAAGATGAAGCGGCTGAGTTTTTCATACGATGCTCAAAACCCAGCAATCAAAAAGCACAAGAAAAAACAATGAAGAGCAGAGGGTGCTTACCTGATGAACCAGCAGCCACCGAGCGAACTAGAAAAACAAACCATATGAAGGGGCTGAGTTTCGTAGAGCAGAGAAGATGAAGTGGCTGAGTTTTGCGGTGCAGAGAAGATGTAGGGGTTGAAGTGTAGCGTAGAAGATGAAACGGCATGCAAAGTGTTTTTGTCAAACGTGTATTCTAATGTAATATATTTTAATTAAAGAGAGTTAACAGAGTTAAACTCTTGTTAAGTTAGAGTCCACATGTCACAAAACTAGGGTGGAAACATGGGGGCACAGGGACTTTGGTAACAGGAAAATCGGACTCTTTCTTTTTGGTCTATTCCATCAAACACTTTTCTCATTAATTCTTGTAGAAGCAAAACTAGATTAAAAGGCAAGAAATTTTTCACTGTGACAGATTTACTATTTCATCTATATTATAATATGTATTTTTTTTTACCATCCTATTATAATTCAACATTTCAAATATCTATTTTTCTTCACATTTTGGTTTTCTTTTTACAATAATTTCCCTACACGTCAGTTTTCTAGTAATAACAATAATAAAAATCTAATTAGCATTTTAATTTTGAGTGGTTGTTCCAGCTTAAATTTTGGAGCAAAAACAGGAAGAATAATACTAGTCTTACCACATTTTTTATACCACAATTTTATACCACATGATGTGGCAATTGATGTGTACATACCACATCATGTAAAATACTAGTTTCTGTTTTTCTAATTTTATTTATTAAAACTCACTTCATTCATTTAATTGATGTGACATATGATATGGATATGCCACATCATGTGGTATAGAAATATAGGATAATAATGTAGTAAGTGTAGCATTACTTAAACAGAAAACCACATCCTCACTATGTGCCAGTCAATGTTGGCATATTCCAGATCTTAAAATATAATATGCTCATCATGACTTTAGAAAGACAAACAACTCCTACTTGCTAAACAGATGTTAAAATTTCATAGGCTACTCATGAATTGAATTCTAACTACAAACAAATTTCCAGATAACTAGTTGAATCAGTGAACGAGTTGATGATAATGTTGAAATGCGCAAGATGCTTGGCATATCACAATCTCTAATTGGATTTACTCAGAAAAAGCAAAATTCATTTGTGTGGGCTATATTTTGTCGAGGAAACTTGTGTTCCTTAGCACAAACAGTGGAAAATAGATTGAATCAATATTCTATGAAGCAAAAACTTTTGAATTACCTTCACAGGAAAAGTGGCATGGCAAGCTCTAGTAAATTATCATTTGTTTTTCCTATTTGAGAGCTACCAACAATTATCAACTGTGGATTAGACTGCATTCCACTATTACACCTCAAAAAGCTTGATAGGTTGGCATTCTCTCAGTTGCCAACTATGTTTAGTTCACTCCAATATCTTATATAAATCGAGAAATATTTGTGCTGATGCTGAGCATTATTTGTACGAAAGACAACAACCATTAAAAGTTATTTTAAACTAACATATTAGTAAGTATTAATATATTTTATCGTATTGTAACATATCATGCAAACTGACCAGTTATTATTTAAAGCTATAAAAACATGAACTGTATGATCTGTTCATATTTTTTGGGTTCCCAACACAAACACTTTATTGTGATTTTTTGAAGAGTTTTTTAAATTTCATTGTTTGATGTGTGGTGTGCGTGGGGTGCATGAGTAGCTATTTGGGCTAGGGCTTTGGCTTGTGTTTGGGACGTGGAGGAGATATCAACAAATTACTGTTGATCTGTTATGAGAAATGCTGACGCTATAATGCCTCTGAGTGATAACTGTTCGGTCATCTAGAATACCCTTGTAAATGTCGAAGATTGGTCCATCTATACACACGAGCGCACACAACGCACAAAGGAATGAATAAGAAATCGATGAAATGAAAATAAATAATCTATCCCAATTCTCAAGAAAAGACATAGCATTAGCACCCACACTTTGCTTTCATTTTGTTCTTTAGAACTTTACATGAAATCCAAAGAGATCAAATCTCAGCTTTCATATATTTGTTACAAACTGAGAAACAAAAATAATACTCAGCTTTATCGACTTTGTAACGTATTGACTTGACTAGGAGAGCACTGAGCAGAGCCAGCAGTGACGAGGTTAGCTACAGAAGTCTCAAAGAGCATAAAAGAACTTCTCAAAATCAGGCTTTCGCCTTCAACCAAAGTAAAAATAAATACTACTATTACAATTAGTGGAGTATTATACTCAAAGGTTTGCAAAACTTTGCTGCCCAAACAGTGAGTGAAGGGGAGAATTTGGGTTTCAAAGGAGATAGAACCAAACACTCTCAAATAATCTGAAAAATAAACTAAAGAAACTAAGAGAAACTTCCCTAGAGAGAGACCATGAATCCATTTTCTAGGAATGCCCACTGAAGATATACCTTTTCGTGATAGAAAGAGCTATAACCAATGAAGCAAAATCGATAAGTTAAGAAAAATATTCTGAATCCAAAGCAGGATACATTCATCTTTGATGTTAATAATGATGACTGAACTCAAGTGTGAGAGTACAAGTACTTTGTGCTACATAATGCACACCATTACATGTGCTGATGACAAAGCCCTCAGACCATAATTTTATTTCATCACAGACTTATTCTATAGATATTATAAACTAGAAGATGTATCGGGTAGCTATAAGCACTCGGGCACCGATCCTTAAAAAACCTAGACAAGTCTGTTGGGCCACAGCTCCCAGAATTGCAGCAATATTTATCAGTCCTGAACACAGTGCAAGGGTTGTTGCAGCCTCCTTGAGCCCTCAGTTGGTTAGGACACTGCCCATTAATATCAGCGCGGTACGTCTGATGCCCTTGGTGCACCCATTAGACGTGGGGCTAAAGTCCATAGGGACGTTGAAGCCATCAACAAGGGAAATGTCAAAGAAATCCAAGTTGTTGTACTGGTTAAGGGCATACTCAGCTAGGGTGTTTTGGGGTTGGCCATAGGCTTGTCACTAGTAAAAAAAACCCCTTGCGCGACCAAATTTTGCGCGACGAAAAACTATTCGTCGCTCAAAGTCACTTTGCGCGACGAAACTTGAAACTTCGTCACTCAAAGTCTTGGGCGATCAAATTTTGTGCGACGAAAAATAATTCGTCGCGCAAAGTCACTTCGCCCGACAAACTTTTGCGCGACGACAATACATCGTCGCTCAAAGTCTTGCGCGACCAATTTTGCGCGACGAAAAATAATTCGTCGCTCAAAGTGACTTTGCGCGACGAAAAGTAAACTTCGTCGCTCAAAGTGACTTTGCGCGACGAAAAGTAAACTTCGTCGCGCAAAGTCCTTATAAAAATAAATAAAATTAAAAAATTATTTTTTAAAATCTTTGCATGACGTAATCCAAACATTTTGTCACCTAAACCAATTTATTTTTGTTTTTTATTTTGTATGCATAACACTTAAGAAATTAAACGGTATATATATTTATTAAGTAGCTTTAAATTTATTATTTTAGATCGGATCGGATTTTTGTTAGAAAAATATATTATTATTGTTCGGATTGGGTTTTTGTTAGAAAATATATATTTTAAATTGACGATCGAATTAGTTCATTGTATTCATATAGGGTCAAGGAGTGTAGCTTTAAAAAATCATCAAAATCGGAGTTAAAATAACAGTTAAATCGTGATTTTTCATTATAACCGTCGAAGAGTTTTGTCCCATTACTTGATCTCTGAATGTTTATTTTTTCCGATTTTTAGCGTATATGATCTCGAAGTATAAACAAACTAGTTTGACGGTTGGATCGTTGAAACTAGTTTTTTTGTATGCATATGCCATCAAAACAATATATTCACTAACAATTAAGAGTTTATTTATACTTTCGTTAAATATAACATAAGATTTTGTGGTATCCACTAGTGTAAATATTTTAAATTGAAGATCAAATTCAGTCATTGTATTCATATAGGGTCAAGGAGTGTAGCTGTAAAAAATCATCAAAATCGGAGTTAAAATAGCCATTAAATCATGATTTTTCATTTATAACCGTCGAAAATTTTTGTCCCGTTACTTGATCTATGAATGCTTATTTTTTCCGATTTTTGGCATACATGATCTCGAAGTATAAACAAACAAGTTTGACGGTTGGATCGTTAAAACTAATTTCGTAGAATGTGTATGCCATCAAAATAATATATTCACTAACAATTAAGAGTTTATTTATAGTTTCGTTAAATATAACATAAGATTTTGTGGTATCCACTAGTGTAAATATTTTAAATTGAAGATCAAATTCAGTCATTGTATTCATATAGGGTCAAGGAGTGTAGCTATAAAAAATCATCAAAGTCGGAGTTAAAATAACCGTTAAATCATGATTTTTTATTTATAACCGTCGAAAAGTTTTGTCCATTACTTGATCTATGAATGTTTATTTTTTCCGATTTTTGGCGTATATGATCTCGAAGTATAAAAAAACAAGTTTGACGGTTGGATCGTTGAAACTAGTTTCTAGAATGCATATACCATCAAAACAATATATTCACTAACAATTAATTATTTATACTTTCGTTAAATATAACATAAGATTTTGTGGTATCCACTAGTGCAAATGTTTTAAATTGAAGATCAAATTCAGTCATTGTATTCATATAGGGTCAAGGAGTGTACCTGTAAAAAAATCATCAAAATCGGAGTCAAAATAACCGTTAAATCGTGATTTTTCATTTATAACTATCGAAAAGTTTTGTCCCGTTACTAGATCTCTGAATATTTATTTTTTGCAATTTTTGGGGTATACGATCTTGAAGTATATACAAACAAGTCTTACGGTTGGATCGTTGAATGGTGTGTGTGTGTATATATATATATATTTATTAAGTAGTTTTAAATTTATTTATTTTGTACGTATAACACTTAAGAAATTGAATAGTATATACATTTATTAAGTAGCTTTCACCTTAATTATATTTTAAATCATAAAATAATTTTTTTTATTTTTTCTTATTCAAAACAATTATTTTTATAAATATTGTGCTACGAACCAATTTTTTGTCTCTCAAAAGTTTGCGCGACCAACAGTTCGTCGTGCAAAACTCAAAAAATTTGTGCGAGTAACAAAAATGGGACGCGGGTTTTTAAAATAAAAAAAAACTTTAGACTTTGCACGACCAATATTTTTTGTCCCTCAAAACTTTGCGCGACCAATATATATTTTTCGTCGCGCAAAAATTTGGCCGGTACCAAAAATGGGACGCGGGACTTTTTTTATATAATTGTTTTAGACTTTGCGCGACCAATATGTACTTTTCGTCGCGCAAAAATTTAAAAATTTTGGCGGGTACCAAAAATGGGATGCGGGAATTTTTTTTTAAAAAAAATAATTTTTTTTAGACTTTGCGCAACCAATATTCCTATATTCGTCGCGCAAAGTTAAATTTTGGCGGTACCAAAAATGGGATGCGGGAAATTTTTTTTTTTTAAAATAATTTTTTTAGACTTTGCGCGACCAATATGTATTTTTCGTCGCGCAAAGTTAAATTTTGGCGGGAACCAAAAGTGGGATGCGGGAAATTTTTAAAAAAAAAATAATTTTTTTAGACTTTGCGCGACCAATATTCCTATATTCGTCGAGCAAAACTTTGCGTGACCAGCAATATTTTTCGTCCCGCAAAGTGATACGATTTTTAAAACCAAAATAACTCCTCCACCATTTTCTCAATGTCTTTCTCTACTCTTACCTCTCCTCTCTCTTTCCCTCATATCTCTCTTCACTATCTCTCACTCTCACTCACTCTCTCATCTATCTTTTCACTATCTCTCACTCTCTCATCTCTCTATCACTATCTTATCTACTTCTCTCACACTCACTTCTCCCTCTCATTCTCACTCACTCTCAATCTTGCCAAAAGGTATATTCTCTCCAAATTTTAAATTTTTTTCATTAATATGTGTTTTTGGAGTTAGTTTTGAGTTTGTGTGGGGTTTGGGGTTGAGTAAAGGGGAGAGATTGGAGTTTGGGTTGGATTTTTGGTATAACAATTTTAGGGGAGATTATGCATTCTTTTTTCTTGTTTTTTGTTGTTATTTGACCATATTTGTTTTTTTTGTAGGTAATCATCAAGACTTTGATGGCTAAAGTTGAGGATTAGGAAGCTATCAAAACATATCATCCGCCACTACCACCACAATACTCTTGTATTAGGATTTTATTATTGTACTTTGTTAATTTATGTGTACATTTTGAATATTATATATATATTTATTGGATAATTTGATCACTATTTTTAATATGTAATTTTATTTTGAATATGTCAATTTAAATTAAAGTAATTAAGAAAAATCTTACAATTAAATTAAATTTAAAAAGTAAAAATTCGAAAAAATTAATATCAACTTAAATTAAAGTGATTTAAAAAAAATCATACAATTAAATTAAATTTAAAAAGTAAAAATTTGAATAAACTAATATAAATAAATTAATATTAAAAAAATAATAAAACAAAAAGTCAAAAACCTTGCGCGACAAAATATTTTGTAGAGCAAACTATTAAATTAGTTTATTTTAATTAAAAAAATTTAAAACACAAAAAATATTTAGTCGCGCAAATATTTGCGCGACGTTAGTATTCATCGCGCAAAACTCTAAAAATGTAGGCGGGTACCAAAAATGGGAAGCGGGAATTTTTTATTTTTTTATAAATTTTTTTGAGACTTTGCGCGACAAATATTTTTCGTCGCTCAAACCTTTGCGTGACCAATGTGTTTCGTCGCGCAAACCTTTGCGCAACCAATGTGTTTCGTCGCGCAAACCTTTGCCCGACCAATGTGTTTCGTCGCGCTAAGTTTTGTGCGACCAATATTTTTTCGTCGCGCAAAGTTACTTTGCACGACCAATATTTTTTCGTTGCGCAAAGTCTTTCTTCACAATCTTTGCGCGACGAAGTTTCTGTCGCGTTAAAATTCGTCGCGCAAAGTGTAAAATGTAGTAGCGTTGGCATTGGAGGACACCCCCACAATCACCTGTTTGACATCTCCCACATCCGGCTCCATCAAAGCTTCATCCGGTTCGGGCCCAAATTTAAATGCGAGCCCTTTGGGTTCCGGCATGCACATCTAGGGCCCAACTTTGGCCTCTATTAAGTTGGAGTCCGCCGCCTGGCGTGGCTGCTGCCCAGACTGTGAAGGGGCAGTTGTTTCGGATATTGAATCGAGCTGCGTTGGTTGATGCAAAGAAGAGAGTGGCACATAGGATGCAGAAGGCTGGGAGAGTCTTGAGGATGCTCATAATGCAATTTGTTTTTTTATGCATTTGTTGTTAAGGTTTCTAAAGCTTATATAGAGCAGGGCATGGCGACATATGTGACATATTATAAATATGAAAAGGACGTCACTTTTCTTAGCTCATTGTTCCACGCATGGAAATAGGACCAATATTTCTTCTTCTTCTTTTTTTCACAAGATCAGAAAAAATGAGGAGAGACTTTTTCCACGGGGAGTAGGTAATGTCGCACATGTAATTTTATTTTACAAATTAAGTCAGTTATGAGACAAGATATGATTAAGCAAAAATTGTGTAACGAAAAACACCATTAAATACAATATTAGAACATATTCTAAATTTGAATTCCTCTTTATTTATAAACGGAAAATATAGTTCAAGATTGTTAACATAGCTATTCATTAACCACCAAAAAGGAGGTGTAAAGGGTTTGTAACTTAAGTAGTTAAATGCATTACCTTTGCATCGAGATCCTAGGTTCGATTTCCTCTCCTTGAATACAATATCGCATGTCTCCAAAAAATAATAATAATAATAATTAATTATAAAAAATAAAAATAAAAACCTCACCAAAGACAAGTTAGATTTTATAAGTTTAAATCTTCTTTAAATGTCACAATTGATTTAGAAAAAGAAAAAAGGTGAAAATTGACCAAGTTTCGACATGGTGTGGTTTACTTCGACTTGTAAAAGTTGATGAAGTTAGTCGGCCAGCATTTAGGATCACCCACCCCATTAATTAGTTTGGTGAGCTGAGTTTTAGAGTTTGGCTGGATATGAACGTAATTAAGGGATAGGCCAGTTGTTAATTAATTGACCAGACTAAATTAAGGAGCACTAAGCAGGCAGTATCGATGAGAATTATCCAACTAACAATAGCAAGTTTCAATAAAGAGCCAAGAAACTTCTTGCCATTAGACTTGCACTTATGGCCGTTTATAAAACGACTTTCTCGCATGTGTATTATGTGAGCGGCACATAAAGTTATATGTAAGAGAGTCGTTTCATGAAACGGATGTTTGTAAATTTTTCTTTTTTGTGCAAGGAAGATATTCAAGTATATTGTTTTATCGCTTGCCCTTACGATCACATACAATTCTACTCTATCATCATTAGTTTGCTATAGGTCTATAACCAAGTTTAGTAATGCCATTGGAAAAAGGGAAAAGGCCAATGGTGTTGGTTTTTTGTGTTGGAAACTTTAGTTTGGTGATAAAGCGTTTATAATTTCGGCTCCCATCCACTGTCCAATTGTAAATATCCACTGATCAACATTAACAAAAGTCTCAACAAAGATAAGAAAAATTCTAGCTCGTATCGGACTTGCGCAAATTTAATCAAATGGGCACGGAATATGTAGGCAAAGAAGAAGTCTTCGTTTCACACATTGAAATTGCTGGACAGTTTCTTATTGTCCATTCTTTCCAGAAGACCAAGACTTTTCGCCAAAACCGAAATCGTGGAAGATACGTACTTTGAGGTTCATGACTCACAAACTGTTAAATATTTCTAAATTAAGCTGCCTCTTTTTACCAAATACTTGGGTTGTTAAATATTTCTAATTTCCAATTATATGCTAATTGTTGTGTAAATATGTCGTTTTGATTCATAGGTTGACAAGATAATGCACACAGATTTATATTGAGCTTTGAGAAACGCCGGTCCAGTTAAATTTAGCAGCAGGCTGGCACAATATATGGGTCAACCCTATAAATTGTTGTGATATATTATATATCATGGGTCGATATCGATGGTCAGTCCACACTGAAAAAAAGTCCTCCCCTATATTCGCAAGGAGACATATGATATTTTGGAATATTCTTCCACCCTTAATTGCATGCAATATTTCTGCCCTCTATTTGTGGTGTGGGTCGTTTTTTCTCCAGTTTCACCTTTAATTGCGAAGGGATTTGAGGCCGACATTGTTGAAAAATTAGGGTTTAAATGCTATATTCATTGAAAATAAAGATTCTACATTAACAGAAATAAATATAAAATTTACTGCATAAAAAAACACAAATAATAAGATATAAAGTGAAAGTTAGGATTATGAAAACTATAATAGGGTGGAACTTTTATTAATGGATGTGTGCCTCACGGATAGTAAGGCACATATCCACATCAAGGGGTTCTTGAAAACAAAAAATATACTAACAAGACAATGGATTATCCTGAAAAGACAAAAACAAAATTAGTACACTTCGCTGCTCCGGCCTTCAAAAATTCAAGACCTGTCGTTAATTCAATAAATCATGGGCAGAAGAGAACCATATAGTTAGTGCCAGCAGGGCATGTAAACGTGGCGTCACTGTCGAGAGGGTAAGTGTAAGCCTCAGGGCACCGAGCCTTAAAAAACCTGGAGTAGCTCGTAGGGCCACATCTGGTGGAATTGCAACAATATTGATCAGTATTGAAGACATTGCAGGGGTTGTTGCACCCACCGGGTGCCCTCAAATCAAGAGGGCACTCCCCGTTTATATCAGCCGCGCATCGAATCCCCTTGCAATCACCACCACCCGTGGGACTAAATTCCATAGGAAGATTAAACCCATCAACCAGAGAAATATCCAAAAAATCTAAGTCAAATTGTTGGGGGTGATATTCAGCCATGGTGTATGGCGGTTGACCAAAATCTTGGCATTTGAGGTGACCTCCACAATCACCTGTTAAACATTTGCCGCGTCCAGCTTCGTTGAAGCTGCACCCAGTCCGTCCCCAAATTTGGGCAGGGAAAGTACCCGTGTTCACGTCGAAGGACCAAGTTTGGCCTGGAAGAAGCTGCTTCCCACCGCCGGGTCTGGAGGCTGCCCACACGGTGAAGTGGCATTGGTTTCGGACTTCGAAACGTGTTGCATGAACGGTTGCAACGAAAAGGGTGATGATGATCAATAGGATGGGGAAAACTGATGAGAGGTTTTTTCTGATGAGCAGCAGGCTCATTTTGGAATTGAATTGTAAAGATGCTATATTCATGAGGTTAATTGTATAGACCAAAGAAGAACTGTATCACGAAATTAAATGGCATCCCTTTCTTAGGTCATTTTCTTTATTTTCTAGTCTATGTCCACTACTGCACATGGAAAGGAAAGAGAAATTTCTTCTTCACTTTCCCTTTTTTCCACAAGGAAGAAAAAAAAAAAAGCAAGCAAATTAAATCAATGATGTGTAATTTTATTCTACGAAATTAAATCAATTAGACAAGTTTAGCTACATTTGTATGGAGTTGCTAATCATCCCTATCCAATAAGACATCAAGCATGAATGTGTCTCTTTTGGCCCTATTATATCATACAAAAAATACAAAATATAATATGTGTCTAAAAAAAAAGGAAATTATATTGAATTTATCCGAGTCTGAAACATCAGTTAATTATGTTAATTCTTAAAAAAGCTTCATACACATTTAGGGTCTGTTTGGTTAAAGATTTAAGATTTCAACTTCCTACTAAGTAAGCATTGATATTTTGTCGGTAGACATACCTTTTCACAAAGACTGGTCCAATTAATTTAGTAGCAGGCGGCCAAAATACATGAAAGACTCATGGGTGGGATCTGTGGCCAGTCCACGCGGGAGAAATAGTAATACGCTTTCTGTCCACAGCTTCTCAAGGAGACTGGATATTTTGGCATATACATTATTTTCCACCTTCAATTAATTGTCATTGTATACAACAAGCTACATTGCTATGACCAAGTTTTTCCTTTTGACCAGTCAACAAGAAGACTAAGAAAATCGAATTTGACTTGCTTCCTCCCCCTCCCTTAGCCTTAGGCATCTTTTGGACTAGGAATATTAAGGGCCTTAAAAATCCTTACTTTTTACTAAGATGTATTTAGTTTCATACATCGTTCTCAAATAGGATTATTATTATCAATACTTATGTGATATGAAGACTAAAATTATTTACTATTAATATAATGGAATACTATTGATGATGTCGATATTAACAATATATCGAGATGATAATTGATCTATTAGTTTTTCTTCTAATTCTAAAAAATTGAAGACTATAGTTTCATCATTAACAGAACCAATATTTTTTTGCAGTTTGGGTCCGCAGAACAATTCTACAATAGATCGATAGAGTTGTATACATAATTTATGTTCAGATTTGTTTTTGGCTTGATGCGCAAAAGTAAACATACAAATTTGTCAATACTGCAAACAAAAAAAAAGTATGGACTTGACTAAGAGAGCACAGAGCACAGCCAGCAGTGATGGGGTTTATCCAATTTGCTATAGAAATCTCGAAGACCATAAGAGAATTTCTAGGAATCAGACTTGTGCCTTATTTATTATTATTATTATTATTACAATTAATGGAATATTATAGTCAAAGTTTGCAATACTTTGCTGCCCAAACGGTGAAGGGACAATTGCGTTCCAAAAGAGATAGAACCAAAACACTCTAAAATCTGAAAAATAAACCAAAGAAAATAAGGGCTCGTATGATGACTATTTCAATTTTAGTTTTTAGTTTTTTTTTTTAGTGGTAGAGTATAGAGAAAAGTGAGAGTAAGAATGAGATTGGGAGAGAGAATGAGAGCGGAGGATGGGAGGGAAGAGTAACAAAAGTGAAAACAAAAACTTGGAAGTGAAAACAATTCCAAATAGATTTTCAGTTTTTAATTTTTGTTTTCACTTTTGTTACTCTTCCCCTCCATCCTCCCCTCTCATCTTCCCTCTCAATCCCATCTTCATTCTCATTCTCACTTCCATTCTCCCTCTTTTCCCCTCACTACTCTAGCACAAAAAATAAAACTAAAAAGTAAAATTGAAATAATTATATCAAACGGCCCTAAAGGAAACTTCCCTAAAGATCTCAAGCATCTGACACCCTGAATTGTTTTCCATTTATAGGTCTCTTTTTCATATATGAATACTTTTACTAGGAATGGCCACTGAAGATATGCCTTTTTTTAATAAACCATTGAGCTTCAACATTAGTTTCGAATGTAGGTAACCAAATTTTCACATTCATTAGGTAATATATGAAGCAAAATCCCCCAGCATTAAGAAAAATAAAGCATGACTGATGATCGTAAGAGTTTCACTTTATTTTTCAGTCATTTTTCATGGAATAGATCGAAATTAAAGATGGTGCTACTCAATAGAAAATGAAAAACTGAGACTTTCATTTCGTTATGATGTCTGAACCGAGTGAGAGAGTACAGGTACTTTGTTTTACATAATGCACACCATTACATGTGCTGATGACAAAGCCCTCAAACTAATTTTATTGCATCAGACTTATTCATAGATATTATAAACTAGAAGATGTATCTGCTTCTTCATGGGCAGAACACAACCTTATAGTTCGTCCCGCCAGGGCATGTAAATAAGCTTGTTTTGTCATCCTGAGGGTAGCTATCACTACTACAAAAAGTGAAAAAGACGACCAGAAAACAACGACGGTCTAAGTGAAAACCGTCGTGGTTTATAAAAAGACGACGGTTCTAAAAACACCGTCGTGTAATACAACCTTAGACAACTAAAAAATGGAGTTTCAAATGGCTGTTCAAAAACAACGACGTACATAATTAAACAACCGACGTCTATTTGAAACAGATTTCCTCAGTGTAAAATCAATGCCAACAAAGAACGGCAGAAGTTATGAATCGACCGACGTAGAAAGTAAAGACGACGATTTCAATAAAAACTGCCGTTTTTACTCATAAAATAACACGACGAGGTTTTCGTATAAGACGCCGTATAATTACAAACAAATCCACGGCTTTAAAATACAAAATATCGCCGTATTAAATTAATTTACAACGACGGAAAATATAAATATATCGACGTCATTCTCGTATAGTTCTACTACGTTATCTTTAAATCGTACAATAAAATTTATCGTCGTATTTATTCATTTTATACGTCGTACCTTTAATTTTAACGGTCGTCTTAATAAGAATTTTTGTTAACAATTTTTTTCTTTGATTTTCTTATCCTACGTCGGTAGATCTACTTAATGACAAGAATTGAAATAACCACGACGGTTTATATAGAACACCGCCGACATAATCAGTTTTGTCTGAGATCCCAAGGGTTACGAAATCTTACCAGATGGAACTCTGTTCCACATCATAATCTTAACAGATGACACAGATTTGCAAATATTGCGTCGTGTTAGTTTACAAATTCTAGAACATTAATTTCCCTCATTTTAAATTTCCTCGGGAAAGAAAAATCTATTTATCACGCTTTGGAATTGAAAACTAAAACTGAAAGAATACGGGAAAAAAAACTCCATTTATAATTTAAAATTAAAATCCACGTCGGTTGTAGTACACTTAACGACGTTTAACAAAATAATCTACGTCGGTAATTATAAATCTACCGCCATCGTAACTTAATATAGACGACGAGAAAAGACGACGGTAGAACAGAAAACCGCCGTTGTTTCAGTTTCTTTAACATATCTTTCTGCAGGACTTGTGTAGTTCAAAGCATTGACAATGTCTTCATCATATCTCCCAGAAACTACTGATTCAATTGCTCATGCTTTAGAGGCCATCTGAAGCCATTTCTATTCTTTATCGCATTCTTGAAACCCATCTTCTTCTTCTGAAGCTCTACGGATAAAGGAAGAGGCTATCACAATAAATCCGACGGATCTTCTTAGGCAAGAAAATCAAGCAGAGGATCAGGCACATCTGATCTTCAGATTTCCCTGAGAAGCGAACTTTCCTTCGACAGCGAGTGGAGGCCAGGCTTGCATCTCTTTTGATGGAAAGCAAGGAGTATTCAGAAGCACTAAGTGTCCTATCAGGCTTGATCAAGGAAGTGAGAAGGCTAGTTGACAAGCTTCTTCTTGTGGACATATATTTGATGCGAGTAAGCTCAATTTCTCTTTGAGAAAACATCCAAATTATTATCTTTGAGACATGAGAGACTGAGAGAGGAAGAACTTGGAACCTTAAATGTAAACCGAAAATGAATGAAAGCGACAAATTTATAGAATAAATTTTTAAAACCAACGGCGGTCCTTACAAACAAACCGCCGTTTAAATTGTAAAATCAACGTCGGTATGATCGACGTATATTACAGAAATCCACGTCGGTAAATTAATAAAAACGACGTGTTAAATAATATACCATGACGCGAGTTATTACTTATGTACTTTAATTTTTGAGTTTACTACGACGGTACCTACAAACTACTGTCGTATTTATTTACCACGTCCGAAGTTAAATGTACCGTCGTATTTTGTAATTTATACGTCGTAGTTATATGTAACCGCCATATTATTTTTTTGAAATGGTTTTATATGTAAGCAACTTTTCGTCTACTTGACTTACACATTTGTTGTTTTTATATTTTTATTTTATTTAAATCTGTCATCCAAAAAAGAAACTTTACATATTGCAGAATATTAATTTCCTTCGTTTTAAATTTCCTCCGGAAAAAAAACTCTATTTATAACGCACTGTAATTGAAAAATAAACTGAAAGGTCACGGGAAAAAAAATTCTATTCATAATTTAAAAATTAAAATCCACGTCGGTTATATTAAACCTAACGACGTTAAATGAAATGATTCCACGTCGAATGAAAAATATTGCGTCGTTTTAGTTAAAAACGACGTAGTTAAATGTAACCGCCGTATTATTTTTTTGAAATGGTTTTATATGTAAGCAACTTTTCGACTTACACATGCACTGTTTCCAAACCCGATTAAAAATTTCAATCTCCCAGAGAAACCTTTTCGTCTTTTTTCCTTGTCAGAGCATTGTCAGAGTTTCTCATCGTCTTCCTCTCGTCTTCTTCGTCGTCTCTGAACTTAAACATCGATCATCTTCCTCTTGCTTTCATTGCACGCAAAAGGTAAGCTTTCATTTTCACTATTTTGGTTACTGTTTTGCATGCTCATACGTTTTTTGTTTGAAAAATCTTTTTACCTTTTTTCTGGCCAAAATCATTTTACTTCTTTCCAAGTTTGATAAAATATACAGACAAAGAGAGAAAGTTTCCAACTTTGAAGACAACTACATCAACTAAATAAGACGACGGTAGACCACGACGGTTCGTCAGTTGTTCTAGCGTCGTCTGAAAATTGACAAAGTTGTTTTTAAAATAATAGTCTTTTTTTATATGCTTGTTTAATTGCAGGTTTGATTTCGCTGAACAATGGTTTTTGTTTTTCCCTTATTTGATAAAATATAAAGAAAAAGAAACTAGGGTTGGTATCTAATATAGACGATAAAATATAAATAATAGTTTACCACGACGGTGTATTACTATTGACGTCGTGTGAACATATATACCACGACGTTATATAAATAATGGTTTTAAACATTTATTACGTCTGAGATTATTTCATTGCGTCGTCTAAAATCATATCATACGTCGTATTTTTTTAATACCGTCGTTTGTGTTCTTAATGTTTTCCTGAAATATTTTCACTTGCAGTTTTGTCTGTTAAAATGGTTTCTCAACAACAAACTAAGGATTCTGGCTCCAAGAAGCTTGGAATGGTAGCTCCTCAAGATAAGTCTTCGAAGGAGATGAAGTCTTCGAAGAAGATGAAGTTTGCTTCATCATCTGCTGAGACAGAACAAACCAGCCAGACAACAATCTCAGATGATTCAAAGACTGGTCGAGGTATGAGCACAATGCCTCGTGTTGTGAAGAGAAAGCTTCAGAAACTGAGGCCAATTGTTGAGTACAATAAAAGGGGGAAAGGTGTTGGCCAAGCACATATTGAGATGCAGTCGTATATTGGTGTGTTGGCACGCTCCAGGATCCCACTTGTGGACAAGAAATGGTCCCAAATCCCCAAGGATATAAAGGAGCAGATTTGGGAAGCAGTTGACATGGCTTTTGTCGTAGGCCAAGGGGGCAAGACCTCTGTTTTAGCTTCTGCTTCCAAGAAATGGAAGGATTTCAAGTCTACACTAACGAGGCATTATATCCTTCCATACACCAATGACAGGGAGAAATTAAGCCAACCCCCTGAAACATATAAATTCATAGAGAAAGCACAATGGGATGCCTTTGTAGCTTCAAGGCTATCCAAAGATTTTGAGTCTGTGCATTCTCAACATGCACAGATTAGGGAGAAACTCGAGTACAATCATCGATTGTCTCGAAAAGGATATGCTGGATTGGAGGATCAATTGGAGGAAACCATGCCTGGGGTAGAAATTGATCGATCTACCTTATGGAAGAGAGCTAGACAGGACAAACATGGTAACATCCCTGATCCAAAGGTGGCAGAGAAAGCAAAATTAATTGTAAGCCTACTATCACTCTGTTTTAAATTTTTATTAAACTGTGAATTATTCTTATTACGTCGTATGTTATATTTTTCGTCGTGTGAATGATATTACCACGTCGAAAAGTTTTTAAAAACGTCGTTAAAGGTCTAAATAGGAATCACTACTATGTTTTCTGTAATTACAGCATAAGACGTCGGTGGTTCATTTTCGCGTCGTGTGAATGATATTACCACGTCGAAAATTTTTTAAAAACGTCGTTAACGGTCTAAATAGGAATCACTACTCTGTTATCTTTAATTATAGCATAAGACGTCGGTTGTTTATTCATTTCGTCGTTTTAAATAAATAACCACGTCGGTATAACTACCGTCGTGATAAGTTATAATAACGTCGGTTTATACGTTATTGCGTCGTGTGAAATTATATAATACGTCGTTTGTACATAAATAACCGTCGTGTGTTTTTTTGTTTATCTTTTTTTAGGATGAATTGCAGAAACAAGTCTCGGAAGGCAAAGTCAGAGTAGATGGCAGCAATGATGTGCTGACCATGGCTTTGGGCCCCGAGCATCCAGGCAGACTGAGGGGAGTTGGTGCTGGTGTTTCCCCAAGGCAATATTTCAATTTGCCCAAACCACAGAGGGTGAGCTTTGACGACCGTTTGAAGGACAGTTTAAGAGTTCTCCTTCAAGAAGAGACTAAAAAGATGGAGGCTAAGGCAAGGGAAGAGGCCTTAAGGATGGAGGCTAGGACAAAACAATTGGTAGAGGCTGAGAGGGAGCATTTCCTGAGTCAGCTTTCCCAATTAATTCCCAATTTTGATCCAAGCATGCTTAAACCAAGAATTAGCCAAAGCCCCAAAAATCCAATGTCTGACAAAGCTAGCTGCTCTGGAGGTTATGTGAGATCCCTACATTTGGAGGATGATACTGCCAAAATGGGGAAACATCAGCCAGATGAAGAGAAGGAAGAAGAAAAAAGAGATGAAGAGAAGGAAGAAGAAAAGGAGAAAGAAGATGAAGAAAAGCATGACGACAAGGTATGTTCACATAACTTTGCCTTTTTTATTTGTTTTTCAAAATTTCAGACGTCGATATTTTTATTTAATCCGTCGTTTGTTTAAAACTTAGACGGCGGAATTTTTTTAAGACGTAATAAAATATTTAAACGACGGTTTTTGCACCGTCGTTTAAATGGTTTCAGACGACGCTTTATTCATAAAACCGTCGTCTTTATTGAATTACCACGACAGTTTTTTCACCGTCGTTTAAATACTTTTAAGACGACGTTTTATTACTTAAACCGTCGTCTTTATTGAATTACCACGTCATTTTTTTTATTTCTTTAAACAGGTTATTGAAGTTGGTGCTTATTCAAATATGGAGGCGCCATCTTCTTTAAAAACCCTTTGTCGTTTTGTGGAAACGACACTCCTGCCTGAGGATAAGACACTCCAATTTACAATTGATAAGGAGGTGTTTGGTGGTGAGCGCGATACCTTCCTCCTGCCTGAAGATATTACACAATTTGCAGGCATGGAAGAAATTGGAGCTACTGTATTGGCTGTATATATGAGGTTTGTACTTCTAAAATAATACCTCGTTGGTTTATATATTGCGTCGTCTTAACTAACTAACCACGTCGTCTTAACTAACTACCGTCGTGATAAATATATTATAACGTCCTCATCTATTTCAGTACGTCGTGTGAAATATTATAATACGTCGTTTTTTTATACATAACCGTCGTGTTTGTTTGTGCTGACTTGTTTATATTATTTTATGTATTTAGGTACTTACACGATGTTTTGAAACAAGCCAATATGTGCAGCATGGTTGGCTTTATTGACCCTGCTACAGTTAGTGCCAACTCTGGCACAATAACTGAAAGATCACGACTGGTAGCAGCTCGACTTCAGAAGACAGACGGTGAACAGCTTTTCATGATGCCTTACAATCCAGGGTTAGTCTCCTTAGGATTTTGTTTTTATGATTTTCAATAAATGACAGCTTATAAACTAACCACGTCGGTGTTTTATTTTATTTAGTCGTTTGAAACTACTAACCACGTCGGTATTTATTTGTCGTCGTGATAAATATATAATGTCGTCGTTATCTACTTTATTTCGTCGTGTGAAATACTATAATACGTCGTTTTTGTAAATAACCGTCGTTTTTATATTAATTTTGTGCAGCCGTCATTGGATCCTGCTGATTGTAAGAGCAAAGAAGGAGACCGTCTATTTTCTGGATCCTCTGCCAGGTCATCGTGTGGTCGACGAAGAGGCGAAAAACATCGTGAACAGTGCTTTAAAAATATATAATACCCACATAGGCCGAGCAGGACGTAAAAATGTAATTTGGAAAACTCTCTCAGGCACACCAAAGCAACCCAGCAATGTCGAATGCGGGTATTATGTGATGCGCTTCATGAGGGACATCATCATGGATCCTTCCTTGGGGTTTGAGAATAAGGTAAGAAGAAATTACCTTCATACATTTCACGTCGTTTTTTGTATTATCAACGACGGTCATGTAAAATTAACGTCGTTGAATGGATATACTACGTCGGTTATGAAAAATATCGTCGTCTGTGATTGAATTTCTTTTTATTTATAAACCCTAATAGTCATTGTTTATGCAGTATGCCAAGGGAAACCAGGAAGCTTCATACCCCCAAGAAGCCATTGATGAAGTCCGGAATGAATGGGCAGAGTTTGTTTTCCAAATTATTAAACAGGGCAATTATTGAACACTTGATATTTATGTATAATGTACAAATTTTCTCTATAATATGTAATGTAAAAATTTGTTGAGGTTTTCTTAAATTAAAAAAAAAACAAACATACAAATTGCTTAACCGACGTGTAATACTTTTCCAACGACCTAATAAAGTCACAAACCGTCGTATTTTGTTGTTTCGTGTTTTAAACAATTACGACGTAAAAATATAGTTAGACGACGTTCTTTGAACAATTGAGTCGTTTATGGTTTACAACATCTTCAATTTCTTAAGGGTTCAGGGTATCATCGACGACGTTTATGTAACGACAGCGGTTAAGTCGTTGATATATATATTTTACGTCGTATAGTTAAATAGCCGCCATGGTTTCTCATTTTAACGACGTCATTTTAACGACTTAGTAGTCTATTACAATTTACAACGTCTACAATTTATTAACACCGACGTGGTTTGTTGTTGTGGTAAGAATATTTTATTATTTTTATATCAAAATATTCAAAATAAATTTAAAATAAATCAGAAAATTGAAAAGTCAACTCCTATGAAGTCATTGATATATTTTCTTCCACATAAACCTTGAAAATTCATTTTGAATACAAAATTTAAAATGACCATCCAAACAAATTGTTTTGATGAGTCATAAAATCACTT